>NW_017671176.1:251988-263974 GCF_001879085.1 Nicotiana attenuata
CACTCGTTGGAGATCAGAGGCTGCTAAGGTTCGACCTGCTTTAGGTGAAGAACAGACGAACAAGTTTTTCGTCCGGGCTCAGGATCCGCAATACTATGAAAGACTGATGCTGATCGAGAATCATAAGTTTTCTGACATCATCAAGCTGGGAGAAAGGATTGAAGAAGGTATCAAGAGTGGTATGGTTACGAACTTTGAAGCTTTGCAAGCCACCAACAAGGCTCTACAGTCCGGTGGTACATCCAAGAAGAGGGACGTAAGTGCCGTAATGGTTGCACAGAGAACCAAATCACCTGTCAAATACCAAACCTACCCGATATCTCCACTTACCTATCAGCCCACTCCAAATTTCCAAACACCCGCACCCTCCTACCAAACGCCACCGCCTACCTATCAATCGCCTCCACCTCCTACATACCAACCTGTTTCACCCAGATATTCCCAGCCCGCACACGTCTACCAAGCTTACAACACTCAACAATCCCACTATCAATCACCTCCCACTCGCCAAAACTTTCCTAGACCTCGACTAAATTTCGACCGCAGACCTCCCAAACAGTATACCGCCATTGCCGAACCAATCGACCAGCTGTATGAAAGACTCAAAGTTGCTGGTTATGTCACCCCTATCCCTGCCATAACCCCTGAAAACCTTTCCCAATGGGTCAACCCAAATAAAACCTGTGCATACCATTCTGGCATGAAGGGGCATATTATTGATGAATGCCGATCCCTGAAGGACCAGATCCAGGCTTTGATTGACAACAAGATCATCGTTGCAAAGGAGCCTGCTCCGAATGTCCGTAACAACCCTTTACCAGACCACAAGGGCGGAGGATTTCATATGATTGAAATAGAGGATGAATGGGATCCCAAAGGATCAATCGGTTTAATCACAGAAGGTGACGATCCAAAGAAACCAACAGTCACCCTTAATCCGATTGTAGTTTAAATTCAGCCTTCTGGGGACGGCGAGGTAAACATGTCTATGCCACTCGAGTTTGAAGCACCACCCTCTGCAAAGACGCCAGCACCGATTGAAGTTGAGTTTAGGTCACCAGCAAACACACCTACACCCTTTGAAGTTGCAATCTTACCACCCGAGAAGCCTGCTCCGTTCGGAGTAAAAATAGCCACGCCAATTCAAGTGGCAATGTCATCCATAACACTGTTCCTTACGAAGGCTATACCATGGGACTACACAGCCGAGGCCCGAAGAAAGAGGAAGGTCAAGTTCGGGGAAACCATTGCGGCACAGGGTATGACAAGAACCGGCAGGGTTTATACCCAGAACACTTGGCTGAGTCAAGTAAGCAGACCTCTGGTCGACAAGCCATCATTGAAACCGGGCCCGATGATCTCTGGAGAAGGATACAAGCCAAGGAATACTCGGTCATTGACCAGCTGAACGAAACACCGGCCCAGATCTCTATCCTGGCTTTGCTACAGAGTTCCGATGCACACAAAAATGCCTTGTTGAAGGTGCTGAATGAGGCATATGTACCAAGCAACATCACGGGAGAAGAAATGGCAAACATGGTAGGTTAAGTGTTAGAGAGTCACAAATCACCTTCCACGAGGATGAGCTACCACCGGAAGGATTGAATCACAACAAGGCATTGCACATCACTGTGGAGTGCGAAGATTATTTTATTACCAGGATCCTGGTCGATGGAGAATCCATTCTCAATATTTGTCCGTTGGTAACACTCAGGACATTAGGAAAAGGGCTGCATGAAATCAAGGATGGGGCCATCAACGTTAAGGCTTTCGACGGTTCTCAAAGGTCCACTATTGGGGAAATTAGCTTACGGTTGCAAATGGGTCCTACTTGGTTTGATGTTGATTTTCAAGTGATAGACGTGCCGGCATCTTACAATCTACTGTTGGGACTACCATGGATTCATGCCGCCGGGGCCGTGGCATCAACACTACAACAGGCAGTGAAATTTGAGTGGAATCACCAGGAGGTGATCATTCATGGTGAAGGTAATAATCCCATATATCGTCGCCAGACCATTCCAACAATTGGAGGAAAAGAAGAATAGGTGGGGAAACTTACCACCACATCGAACGAGTCAACGCCGTCGATAAAGACAAATGGTGGGACAACAAAAGTGAAAGCATACTGAATTGGAGCGGGAATGAACCTGGCAAGGGACTTGGCAAGAATCTCCAAGGAATCGCTAAGCCCATCAAGCTCAAGAAGCATGGCACCACCTTTGGATTGGGATATGAGTATACCTGGAAAGAATTCAAGGAATGGTCGCCACCCTGGCGCGGTCCTTACTATCCATTGGAGCAGCCGATACCCCGTTTGGAGCAGACTTTTCAACCAGCCGAAGTCATCTATGGGTCAGAAGAAGAGGAAGCATTAGCAGCAATGAGGAACTTGTTCTTGGAAGATGATGGTATGGACTGCTGTGTCATTTTTGAGGAGGAGGGGGAGGAAGGCCCTTCCATACAGGCTGTGAACATAGGAGCACGCCTCGACAACTGGACCGTCAGAACCACCAGAGCCCGGCGTGCCTCGGGGTAGCAAGGCTGAACAAAGCTCCACGCGCTATTTTATTTTACTAGTTTATTTTCCATTCGCATTTTTATTTCTCGCAAGAAAGAGCTCCATTGTTCAAAACATTTATGGAATTTATTAAAGTATTTCAGTTTTCTTATAAATCTTACTCTTATCATTTTTATCTCTTTACTTTACTCATATAGCATTACTATTACTTATCTTGATGAACCAACGACTGTGACATGCAACGAGACAACGCAACAAACGGACATAGATTTAGAGGAAGATTATATACCGGAAGAGATTGTTAAGGAAGTCGAGAATTTCGAGAATAGACCTAAGTCCAACTTGGACGAGACTGAGATTGTTAACCTGGGAGATGCAGAAAACATCAAAGAAACACGAATCAACGTTCATTTGTCACCATCAGAGAAGGAAGAATATACAGAGTTTTTAAGAGAGTATGAGGACATATTTGACTGGTCGTACGACGACATGACTGGTTTGAGTACATACATTGTGGCTCACAAATTGCCGACTGATCCGGCCTGTCCACTAGTAAAGCAGAAGCTCAGAAAGTTCAAGCTAGATATGAGTTTGAAAATCAAGGAAGAGGTCACTAAGCAGGTCAAAGCTAAGGTTCTCAGGGTAGTAGAGTATCCGACATGGTTAGCCAATATTGTGACAGTGCCAAAAAAGGATGGGAAGGTCAGAGTCTGTGTCGACTACCGGGATCTCAACCGGGCCAGTCCAAAAGACGACTTCCCCTTGCTGAATATACACATCTTGATTGATAACTGCGCCAAGCATGAGCTGCAGTCATTCGTTGATTGTTTTGCTGGATACCACCAGATATGGATGGATGAAGAAGATGCTGAGAAAACGGCTTTCATTACGCCGTGGGGAATGTACTGCTACAAGATGATGCCGTTTGGGTTAAAGAATGCAGGGGCCACCTACATGAGGGCCATGACCACCATTTTTCATGACATGATACACAAGGAGATTGAAGTGTATGTAGACGACGTCATCATTAAGTCCAAGAAAGCTGCTGATCACATGGAAGATTTAAGTAAATTCTTCAATAGACTGAGAAGGTACAACCTGAAATTGAACCCCGCAAAATGTGCGTTTGGGGTTCCAGCTGCTTGGGTTCTTATGTGTCGCCGAGGGATAGAATTGGATCCATCAAAGGTCAAAGCTATCCAAGAATTGCCACCGCCAAAGAACAAGAAAGAAGTAATGAGTTTCTTGTGGAGACTTAACTATATCAGCCGGTTCATAGCACAATCTACTGTCATCTGTGAGCCAATCTTTAAGATGCTGAAGAAAGACGCTGCTACCGAATGGACCGACGACTGCCAGAAAGCCTTCGACATAATCAAGGAGTACTTGTCAACACCGCCAGTTTTGGTTCTGCCCGAGCCAGGTAGACCCCTGTTACTCTACCTTGCGGTACTAGATGGAGCGTTTGGTTGTGTTTTGGGGCAGCATGATAAAACGGGGAGAATAGAGCAGACCATCTATTATCTCAGCAAGAAGTTTACCCCGTACGAGGCCCGGTATTCTTTGTTGGAACGCACCTGTTGTGCTTTGAATTGGGTAGCTCAGAAGTTGAGGCATTATTTTGGTGCTTACACCACGTACCTCATCTCAAGAATGGATCCGCTGAAGTACATCTTTCAAAAGCCCATGCCTACTGGCAAGCTAGCCAAGTGGCAAATCCTACTGAGTGAATTCGACATTGTCTACGTGACTCAGAAGGCAATCAAGGGACAAGCACTAGCGGATCACCTTGCGGAAAATCCTGTGGACGGAAAATACGAACCCCTGAAGACGTATCTTCCTGATGAAGTGGTATTATTTGTAGGAGAAGACATTGCAGAATCCTATGGTGGTTGGAGGATGTTTTTTGATGGAGCAGCAAATTTTAAAGGAGTTGGTATAGGGGCAGCCATAGTATCTGAAACCGGTCAGCATCCGCCAAGCTCAGGTTTCCCTGCACCAACAATATGGCCGAATACGAAGCCTGCATCTTAGGGCTCAAGATGGCCATTGACATGAACGTCCAAGAGTTGCTAGTGATTGGAGATTCGGATTTGCTTATACATCAGGTCCGAGAAGAATGGGCGACTAAGAACTCCAAGATACTCCCGTATTTGCATCATGTACAGGAGTTGAGGAAGAGGTTCACAAAGACAGAATTCCGGCATGTTCCCAGAGTCCAGAATGAGTTTGCCGACGCATTGGATACCCTATCATCTATGATTCAACATCCAGATAAGAACTTCATAGACCCTACTCCAGTAAAGATTCATGATCAGCCAGCTTACTGTGCTCATGTCGAGAAAGAAGTAGACGGAAAGCCTTGGTTTCACGACATCAAGGAGTATTTAGCCAAAGGAGAATATCCAGAGCTTGCAAATGCTACTAAGAAGCGCACACTTCGAAGATTGTCCAACAACTTCTTTCACAGCGGGGGAATCCTGTATAGGAGGACTCCAGATTTGGGTTTGCTAAGGTGTGTTGATGCAAAGGAAGCATCTAAACTACTAGAAGAAATCATGCCGGGACCTGCGGTCCACATATGAAAGGTTTCGTCTTATCCAAGAAGATACTCCGAGCAGGTTATTTTCGGATGACTATGGAGACGGACTGCATCCAGTATGTTCGAAAGTGCCACCACTGTCAGATCCATGCAGACATGATATAAGTGCCTCCAAATGAGCTTAATGCAACAAGCTCGCCCTGACCGTTCGCCGCATGGGGAATGGATGTTATTGGACCAATCGAACCTGCCTCATTAAACGGACACAGGTTTATCCTAGTACCAATTGATTATTTCACCAAATGGGTTAAAGCAGCATCTTACAAAGCAGTGACTAAGAAAGTCGTGGCAGACTTCGTCCGTGACCGTATTGTTTGTCGATTCGGGATTCCAGAATCAATCATTACCGACAATGGCTCCAACCTCAACAGTGATTTGATGAAAGCTATGTGTGAAACCTTCAAGATCAAACACAAGAATTTCACAGCTTACAGGCCTCAGATGAATGGAGCTGTAGAAGCCACCAACAAGAACATCAAGAAAATTCTAAGGAAGATGATATAAAAGCATAAGTAGTGGTATGAGAAATTATCATTTGCTTTATTGGGATACCGCACCACAGTCCGCACATCAACCGGGGCAACTCCCTACATGCTGGTTTATGGTACAGAGGCGGTCATTCCCGCCGAAGTAGAAATTCCTTCCTTAAGGATCATACAGGAAGCAGAACTCGATGATGCAGAATGGGTAAAGAGTCGCTATGAGTAGTTAGCTCTTATACATGGAAAAAGAATGAATGCAGTTTGCCACGGTCAATTTTACCAGAACAGAATGTCCCGAGCCTTCAACAAAAGAGTCAAGTCGAGACGATTCACACCAGGGCAGCTGGTGTTAAAGAAGATTTTTACACATCAAGATGAAGCCAAAGGGAAGTTCTCTCCCAATTGGCAGGGTCCATACATGGTTCATCGGGTCCTGACAGGAGGAGCCCTCATTCTTGAAGAAATGGACGGAGAAGTTTGGCCGAAGCCGATCAATTCAGATGCAGTGAAGCGATACTATGTGTAATCATTTATGATTTCCTTTATGATGTAATTTGAACTACGTCTGACCTGATTCCCGTTTAAGAGGGGATACGTAGGCAGCCTTATGGGTTCGGTCACAATTCAATAAAAAAATTTCATTTCCCCCGCAATTGGAAACTGGGGCAGAATTTTTAGGAGGACCCTCAAAATTCCGAAGTAACTTCAGCCGATCATCGCAAGTAGCTGTCAGAAGTATCAACCCATTAAATTGGGGCAGAATTTTGAGGAGGACCCTCAAAATTCCGCAGTAGGAGAGGTTGCAATGTCCCGAACCACGTCACATTCATCGGTTCATCTAAAAACTATATCTTAAATATATACTATGTCATATCTTTAACAAACTCATGCATGTTTATTGTCGTAATTGCTTTGTTTAGCAACGCTACCCCAAGGATACCCACAGTATCACCAAATCAGAGCCGAACCAATCAAGCAAAGGCAGCGGGGTCACGAACTAACCATTCCCTTTACAAAACTCAGGATTTTTCTTTGGATGCAGGCACCCAAGTCACAATATATGCGCTCGTATTGTTTATTTGCAGGTAAACCGGCGAGCAACGGGCATCCCAGCAGGAACGATCCCGCTCCGGTTCCCGCAACCCTACTAAACTCATAACAACCACCCCAGCCCGAATATCTCGTCCGTTCTTGAAAAATCTCCATCGGCATGTTCCACCGACGGATCCGGAACTACATACGGCCTGATTCCTGTAAGACCAGGGATATGTAGGCAGCTCAGGAACCAGAGCACGGTCAATCGCTTCAAACCATTCCGTTCGTTTAAAATTGGCCATCATATCTTTACCCGACAACTCTTCCATCCTTCCCGGGTAAAAAGGGGCAGCTGTTGATACCCAATTTTTCCCTGCATATTTTCACATATACAAATCACTTTCAAAATAACATATATATGCATATATAGGCATGCCTAAAGATTTTGGTATTTTTCCCAGGTTTTTTTAAGATTTTTAGAATCAAGTTATTGTCCATTTTAGCAATACAAAATCAGTAATTATTCCCAAAAAAATATCAACTTTGGTGAATAATTTATTTTATTCCCACCTTTACACAAAAATATAGTTAAGGTGATTTCTGCACATTTTTACAAATTTATTTGGTATTTTAAAAAGCTAAATTGCATATAATTGCGTTTCTAGCCTATTTTAAGTTCAATAGCATTTTAATTATAAAAATTGGTTCCAGCATTTTTAAATTAATATTTATGTGTTATTAACTAACTCAGTACTTTTAATTTGCTTTTAAAATTATTTTTACTATTTTTATAAAAAAAATGGGAAAAGTGGCTATTTAACATTTAGCCTCATTTCTTTGCAATTACAGCCTATTTACATTTCAATTTTAGCCCTCAAATTGACCCAATTCTAACCCCAATTGGACCGGCCCAATTCCAATTTTACCCAACCCCTTAACCCATTTGCTTAACCCGCCGGATTTTCTTTCAATCCAGGCCGTTGATCATTTTGATCAACGGCCAGGATCACCCCTTTCCATTTTAATTCACCAACCCCACCCTAATCCCCCCATTTCGTTTAGTCCGTCTCCCTTGAATACTCTCCACTCCCAAAATTCTCTTGAAGGTTCTCCAGAACCCTAACCGTCTCCGACCCTTTTCCACCGTACTTTCACGGGAATCCATGGCTTCTCAGGTCATGGATGGTCTGTACTCACCCCCCTCCATGGGTGTTCGAAGCTTTAAGGTCTGACCTCGATGATTCTCTTTCAGACCTTCTTAGATCTACGGTTCTATGGCCTCTCCGGCCATGCTCAGGCGTATTCAAGCATTATGAGCCTATTTCCCACCTCGTCCGACTCTAGATCGGAGTTTCTTCCAAGCCTTTCTCATTTCTAGGGTTTCTCCGAAACCCTAAGCTATTCGAGGTTTTTCTTTGTTTGTTTTCTTAGATCTGTGATATATTTGTGTTCTACTGGATTTTTTAAGTGTTTTCCCCAATCTTTTCTTTCAAAATTATTTCTCTTTGATTTAGGGTTTCTGAAAGGTTTTCAAAACATCTTTCTGATTCTTTTCTTTATGTGTGTTTGTCTATATTATGCTCGTGTGTTTTCCTTCTCTACCACGCATGTGTTGTTCTTCTGTTTTCTTCCTACTATACACGATTCTTCTATATTTTTGTATTCTACTGTGCCTTTAGACTAGGCTCGCATGTTAATCTTTGTTATGTTCTTCTATCTGTTCTTTCCTACTATTCGAGGTTTTTCTTTGTTTGTTTTCTTAGATCTGTGATATATTTTTATTCTACTGGATTTTTTAAGTGTTTTCCCTAATCTTTTCTTTCAAAATTGTTTCTCTTCGATTTAGGGTTTCTGAAAGGTTTTCAAAACATCTTTCTGATTCTTTTCTTTATGTGTGTTTGTCTATATTATGCTCGTGTGTTTTCCTTCTCTACGACGCATGTGTTGTTCTTCTGTTTTCTTCCTACTATACACGATTCTTCTATATTTTTGTATTCTACTGTGCCTTTAGACTAGGCTCGCATGTTAATCTTTGTTATGTTCTTCTATCTGTTCTTTCCTATATTTTCAGTATTTTTCTACTGTACGTGTTTCCTACTGAGTTCTTAAATTTTGTTTGCTTTACCTGACTTTGTTTGAGTTCTAAGCATGCTTCCTTTATTGTTTCTTAAGTTTACATCACTTCTTCTCTCTGCTGAACTTGCTTAAATTCCGAAGCTTTTCTCAAACATGTTCTTTATGCTTTCAAACCTACTATCATGTTTGTGGGTCTCGTATGAGTCTCTGAAAGAGACCTCTGAGTCTGTTTCAATGGCTTGCCTTCTCATCTCTGTGCCTGATTCGAGTGAAAACCCTAGAATTTGGGGGTTTCTTTGGCAAGTTCGATTTTGTGTTTGGACTGGGGTTCTACTTTGAACCCTGAACTCTCAAACTCATTCTGAGTCTATAAATTGGACCTGAACCTTTTTTATGACTGTTTCTATGATAGTCTTTTCTAATCAGCATGACAACTCCTTCTTGTTTGATATTTGTGTGCCTTATATATGAGAAATTCTTCTTTCAAAAAGGTTTTGCCAATTATGATTGATTCCGAATTCCTTTTAGTAAGGTTTGATTGATTGTTATTGATTTTCCTTAAGTAAAACCCTTTCCTCCCTTTTCCTGACTTGGTTCATTCGAACAAAGCCTGCGCTTTTGATTTTTACTGACTGTTCGATTGATTCCCTTCCCTTATTTTTACAAACCGTGTACCACTGGACTTTTTTCCTTAAATAAACTCCTATGTATTTAACCTCTTTCTGTTACTTTGGAGAAGATTTCAGTCAAATTCTTTCCTTAACTGTCTTCTACCCATTTGAAAACAGAATCCTTTAACTAAAGGGAGACTTTATGTGATTGATTGTAAAACTATTTTTCTTACCTTTGCTTACTTGCCTTCTGCACTATAAAAGGGGACTACCCTTCTGCACTTTCAATCACACACGATTGAATACTCTTTAAGACAACTTCGAATTCAATACTTTTACACACCTTCAGCTTACGCTACTCACCTCACACTCTCAATTTCAATACTTTCACATTCTCATCTGAGTTTCTTCTGGCTGTTTGCTTGCAATTTTGGCTTTACTACTACTTTTTCTCTGCTTATTTCTGAAACTGGTATGTCCTAATTTAGTTTCAGCCATCACACCAATGTGTTTATTTACAGCTTCTGCAATCCTGTTTACTTTACTGTCCATGCTCATTGATTAATCTGTATATTATTCTCTTTGCACATGTTTTCTGCTGTGAATCCCTATACCCCTATTCCCTCTATGTGTTTGAGTAAAGGTTCAGGCATGGTAGTATCCAAATTGCTGCTCATGTTTGGACCTGATCCTTAATGGATCCTAACTCCCAAACAAATGTGGCTAACAGGCTAGTCAGGGGTGTGCCAGCACTCCTAATTGCTGGGTATGACCACCAGCCTGCCATGGCCTTCCCAGAATTCCCTCTATTGCACTTACACTCATTCCTAGTTTCTAAGTTCTGCCCCCCTCCTATGAGCCTTGCTTTGGGACCTTGAGTTCCCTCTGAACTTGGACATCTGAGGGCTGGCCCTTCCACACTGCACTTTAATTCAATTCTGCAATTTATTTGGGTGTAAGCTTTGCCCGGAGTTCATGAAGATCGTGGGAACTCTGACACACCCAAAAATGAGAAAGGCTTTGGAAATCAGATCTTTGGAGTTGGTTTATTTCATGTTTCAGATTTGGAGTCTAAATTAGGCTCTCCTTGGTTGTACTTTAATTTCTGATGTAATTTTACTTTCTTTTATTCGTTCTGGGTTGTAATAATTTGTAATAACTTGTGGGGGTATATAGTGAAAGGGGGAGGGTCACTCATGTATGCATGTGGGTAGACATCATGTTCTTAGGTGTTTATTCCTGCAATCTCATCCTGCTTTCATCTATGCATATCATATAGAAATCCTGCTTATAGTTCTTCACTTATGCATGTCATATAGAAATCATGTCTATAGTTCTGCACTTATACATTTCATATAGAAATCCTGCTTATAGTTCTGCACTTATGCATTTCATATAGAAATCCTGTCTATAGTTCTGCACTTATGCATTTCATATAGAAATCCTGCTTATAGTTTTACACTTATGCATATATAGATACCATGCCTTTGAGGTTCTGCACTCATATAGATACCATGACTATAGGCTTCTGCATTCTTGCATCGTATAGATAACCTGCCTATAGGATCTTTTAAATTCTGCATTTTGCATCTATCGTTAGGCAAACGGTTTATAGGTTTAAAATAACCAAAATCGCATTGTAGATACCATGCCTATAGGACTCTCGCGTTTCTATAAACGTTTTAAAATCAATCATGCCTAGAAAGCATGTCTATAAGGGTAATCAACTGAATCTGAATCAAGCCTAAAATCAACAATTTCGATACTCAACATCTGCAGAGTGTATGTTTGCTTTCTTTAAAATCAGTATACTTCGCATTGCTAGATATCATGCCCATAGGTCTCACCTAGGCAAGCCATTAGGTAATTAATTAACTACACCAGTCTTTAATAATTACAACCAGCAGGCAGGCCTAATTTGGACTTCTTATCTGAAAATATGTGATAAATCAGCCACGCCTTAACGTTTAAGTTTAATTAAAGACCTAATAAGTATCCGAAAGACATGCTAAAACTATATGTTCTCTATGTTTTACGGAGGTTTGTTTGAGCCTTGTCTGTTATGTGCTTCCCCATACTTGTCATGTATGTTTTGAATGTCGCCTTAGACTTTTGTCCTTTTTAAACTCTAAAAGCCAATTTTCTCTCCCCTTTAGGACTAGTAGTCCCTAATACCTCCGGGGCTGATACGATTGGGACGGGTAATAGCATACAATAAGTAACGAGACCATTCCGCGATTTAATACCTTAACGGGGTGGGTAAGGTAGACATGGATATGATGACCACGCGATAATACCACGTATATAAATGGTTACCGGGTGTTGTATGGGGTGATCCGTGTTATTTATAAACCTAGGACCCCCCTCCCTCTTTACTTGTTTACTTCCTTTTTCCAGAATTTTAAAGCTGTTTAGTTTTCAGTTTCTTTAACTTCTTCTTTTACTTCAATCACTTGTACTTATTATGCAAAATCTCTCTTTAAATTATCTGATTTTCAGTACTGTTTCTCCCCAAACTTCCGCCTCTTTCACTTTTTTTTCGAATTACTTGCATCAGTTATTTGACCCCTTCTCCTTTACTTGTGTATCTTTCTTTAATTATAAAACTACCTTCTTCCAAATTTCAGCACTCTTTAAACCTCTTGTACTTCTTTTATTT
>NW_017671176.1:264720-281928 GCF_001879085.1 Nicotiana attenuata
TGCATGCATCATGGTCAAACCTAGCCGAGTCAGTTATGTTGTTCGCATAATGACTTTTTAAGATAGCCTTGTCCAAAGTCCACTGGGTTTCTCTGAAACCCAAATGGACACTGCCACGTTCTGTGCATTCGTTTGGAGAACTAAATGCTTCTTATGCTAATTATTGATATTAATAGTCGAGTCTGGTGGGGGAAAAGGGTCTAACACTTTTGTCTTGCAGCAATGAGGCACGAAGTACCCAGATTCGGCATGGTCACCAGCATCCACCCTAAATTGCTGAATTGGTGGAGAGATCTTCATTCCAGCGATCAAGCCCTTGTCAGGAAGCATCTAGGGAACCTGCCTTCTCTCCTAGAAATTCAACCTAACAACAAAATCATAGAAGCTGCAATTCTGTTTTGGGATTGTGATAGGTCGGTATTTCGCTTTGGAGACATTGAGATGACACCTTTGCTTGAGGAAATAGGAGGACTAGCTGGGATACCGTGGGAAACTCCGGGTTTGCTAATGCCGAAAAATCGCAAGGGTAGGGGTTTTCTCAAAATGATAGGTCTAAAGAAGAATCCCGACTTGACATGTTTGAAGGAGTCATACATTCCCTTTGACTATTTGTATGAAAGGTACGGTCACAGCAAATCTTACCGTACTTATCTGGACGAGTTCGCCCTCACATTATTGGGGCATATCCATCGAAGGGTCTTTGTCTTCATGTTCCGTTTCTTGGGGATGATAGTGTTTCCAATGAAGAAAACAAGAATCCATACCAGGCTAGCCATGGTCACCAAAACCTTGATGGAAGGAATTAATGGACAGCCATTCAGCCTTGTGCCAATGATAGTTGCAGAAATATATCGAGCCCTAGAAAGATGTCAACAGGGAGCCAAGCATTTTGAGGGTTGTAATTTGCTACTCCAACTATGGCTCATGGAACACCTCCAAAAGGGTGAGTACCGACAGGAAATCCATCGTAGAGACTGGGACGATCATATCGCCTTTCATCACCCGAAGCGAATGAATTACATGCCCAACATGTTCGCCCAACCGGAGAATGCTAGAGAATGGGTCGAACTCTTTGACAATCTAACTGAGGATAGAGTGCAATGGATGTTCGAGTGGTTCCCTACTGAAGAATTCATCATCCAATCTAGGGATGCGCCATTTCTGATACTGATCGGTTTGAGAGGAACCTACCCTTATGTCCCTATCCGAGTTATGAGACAAGCTGGTAGGAAGCAGGTCATACCAAGGGTCGACAAGACGAGTCACTTCCGAGCCGACTTCCAGGATGACGATAGTCCATAAAGGTGCCAGGCTCAGCATATGTGGCATTGCAAAATTGTCTTAGGAAAAGACACCATTGAACCAGATCGCTACCATGCTGGTTGTACCCCACACTATTTAGGCTGGCTGGAGGACAATCACAATGATTTGGGTTAACCAGGGTTTGTTCGAGGTCACAGGATCATCGATGAAAAGGCTGAAGCACAGGTAAAGTACAACCAACTACGCAAGAGGATGCGGGAATGTGAAAATGAGCACCGTAAAATACAAGAAGCCAATCAAAAACTAATTGGAGAATGGAAGGATATGGCTGTTAGCGCCAACAAACGACTGATATGTTTGGAGCGGGGCATAGTGGAACTGGAAAAGAAGTTTTTGAAGAGGGTCGAAGATTGCCGAGTTGCTGAAGGAAATGAAGGCGGACACCTGGCCAGGGCCTACATGCTGCTAGGACTACGCGAGTTGGGAGAGCTGTACGAGGGGGCTAACGCTGCCGAATCTGGGGAAGGTCCTTCTGGGACCAAATAGATAGGAGTTTTTATTTTCCTTTGAAAATGTAATAAGGCCTATGGCCACTAGTAACATTTTTATTTCATGTTATTTAGTGTAGTTTTGGGATTCGTCTTACTTTCTTATCAATAAAATGAGGCATTTAGCATTCTAAGTTCTCCAAATTTACTTGTCGCTAGGCCTACCTCGGGTACAACGAGGTCCCCAAAATTAGGACACGCTTTATATTTCCTGCACTACATGTTTAAATATTGCAACATCTTTTCTTATAATCCTTACTAACTTATCACCTTTTATTTATTCCCCTCCCCAAAGGTTAGTTCGTGAACTCTGGCAACATCAGCATATTTTACAAGATCCAGGGGCCCTCCACCTACTCCTCCTCCCAATCCCATCAGGCACAAAGGCAAAAGAAGAATGGAAGATTCAAACAACTCAGCTGAACGGGTAGAGGTCACTCGTAGTGCCATGGTCCCCAAGGAAAATGCCTCTCAAATAGAACAAAAGTTACTGAAATTCCAAGAAGAGCTTGATCAAGTCCGGAATTTGGCAAGTCTGTCATTTTCCCTTACCGCCCCAGAAGTTACTCAGAATCCCATGCCTCCACAAAACGTCTCGAACCATCCCGCTCCTCACCACCACTGCAATACTTGCCACACTCCCAACAACACTCCGCTGCTCATCCCGGAACCATTGAACTCCACAAATGACCACTGCCACTGTAAGCACGTGATTTTTTCCCTATACGAAATACTCCTATAAAATCCCAAGAAAATAGATTTTTTGTTAATTATTTGACATTTTATAGAATTTTGTAGGATTTTTATTTAATTGTTTGCATTTTGTGCATGTTTAAGTTTCATTTAAATCATGAAAAATACCAAAAATATCACGCATGACATTTAGGCTTTAGTTTTACATTTTTAGGATTAATTGGTAGCTACTTGTTTTATAAAATGAAAATCACACAAAAAAATGCTTCATTTTTACACTTTTGCCTTTTATTGATTTTTTCTCTTTTAATTTAGGATTAAATAACTTTTATAATTTTTGTAATTAGTTAAATTTCAGATTTCGATATAACCTAGGATTTTATTTTAGGATTTTTAATTAAAGAAAAAGAAAAAAAAGAAAGATAAGAAAAAGAATTTGAAGAAAAGATTTAATTGGATATTGAGCTAGTTCTTGTACACAAATTAGGCCCAAATTTTCCTACCTAGCCCAAATACACTTGAACCCATTAGCCCAAAACCCATACCCTTCCAATTAAAACCTAGACCTAGACCTATATAGATAGGATTAGGCTACACATAGAGAGGGCAGATTTTTCCATTTCTAGGAGACTGTCATGACCCAACCCCGGTCGTGATGGCGCCCAACACACTGCTAGGCAAGCCCGACCATTTAGACAACCTTGACCGATTAATCACAGTGGATAAATAAATATTCACAACTAAAATACCAAATTAAATGCGGAATTTCTGAAATAATTTCTAACATTCGAAACCCCAAAATAAAAATACTAATCAGCCCACAGAATCTGGTGTCACGAACATGAGCCTCTAATACAGAATATTCACCTATCACAAGTCTGTCTAGGAAAAATGCGAATAAAAGGATAAAGATAGATGGGAGAGATCAAGGCTGCGAACGCCATGCAACTACCTCGATACTCCCGGATACTGCCGCTCAGCTAAACAAATTCTCACTCACCCTGTGGTGTACCTGGATCTGCACACAAGGTGCAAGGAGTATTGTGAGTACTTCCAACCCAGAAAGTAATAAATATAAATAAAGTCTGAGGATAAGAAATCCCAAATAAACACAAGGTAAAGCTATAAATACAGTAAAATAGCGANCAGAATGGTAGTGCTGCCGCGGAGGTCCACCGCGGACCGCACAAAGTTTAGTGCGGCCGCATTGCTTCGAAGCCTGAAGTGCTGAGTCTCTGAACCTCTCTAGTGCGGACCGCACAAAGTGTAGTGCGGCCGCACTAGGCTTATTTTTCCTCAGTTTGTCTTGTCTTTTGGTACTTGTGCAGGTTTCACTCCTTTTGAGCTGATCTTTGACATCTTGTCACTTTGTTGATCAAACCTGCAATCAAGCACAACTTATGAGCCTTTTGGGACTATTTTGTATGAATTTATTATCAAAGCATAAGCACAAAGGGGTATAAAGTGCGTCAAAATCCCTAGTTATCAACTCCCCCAAACTTAAGCTTTTGCTTGTCCTCAAGCAAACAAAATAAGACCCACCCCTTAAGGGACAATCCAAGAATGTTCAGCTTTCCTAAAGCAACCTCAACTAGCATCAATTGGGACTAACAATTGCCCTCGATACAAATGAGTCATTAACAACATTTAACCTTTGAAAAACCATGGATCAAGTGCGACACAAGAGCATCAAGAGTTGACTCAACACATCAAAGAACTCTTTCAATTACTTTGTTCCTTGTGGAACCCAAACTCACACATCCTCAATTCTCCCTAAGCAAACCTCACCTTTAGAATAATGGCACACCAAATGAGGTTATTGGAAATTCGCTCATCTCTCTCAAGGAAAGGTCACAAGTCCGGCTCTAAGTACCATATGCTTGCCCCTTATGTAAGTATCCACTAATGTAAGCTTCATTCGACTCAAGATCATATAGGGCTTTTGTGGAGTCATTGTGAAGGCTTTTGGTTCAGGGTAAGTCATGTTTTTGTTCAAGTGGGTTCCATCATCCCTTAAGCACTTCTTTTTATTCATTTGGCATAATTTACTTGACTCTTTGAGCCATTTCACTTCTTTCTAAGAGGTTAGAGAGACACATTGTCACTCTTTCATATGCATTTCAAACCTTTTCTCCTTTTTCAACTTTTCCACACCTTTCTTTCTTTGCTTTTCTTGAATCCCTTTTAGTCTTTTTCACCTTTTTGTCTTTTTGCTTTTCTTTCTTTTTCATCGCCTTTCCTTTTCTTCACTTTTGTGCCTTTTTACCACTTTGTTGCAATCCTCGTTTCTCCCCCCAAACTTATACTTTTGCCATGTGCTAAAAGAAAGATTTGGGTGCCAAGAGAGGGTATCTTTTTAGAACGTGTATAGGCTTGTATCATGGTTCTTGAAAGAAAAAGGTCTAAGGCTCAAAAGGGTTGACTAGGGATCTTATCATTGGTAGGCTATGGAATTGTTCAATCTATTATTTGGATCAAAGAGAGCCTATAATCACGTCTCAAGTCAAAATTCACATAGGATTTCGCCTCAACAAACATTCAGGGCAAGTTCTAGACCAATGGCTCGGGACTTGGACTCGCAATTCAATTACTCACCACACAAACTAAGGGATTGCTAAAGATATAGAGTCGGGGGCCTACAATGACCTTAGATACAATTTGAGCACACAATGGTCCCGAAAAACCACTTGATGATTATCGGCCAACGTAAGAGTCTCAAGGTCACAACTTTCACCATCCTAAACACAACAATTGTTTTTGACCATAAGATCAAAGGCAAATGTGCTAGGCCCAAGTGAAGCTTTGCTTGAGGCATCCTTAAGTACTAACTACTAAAAACCAAAAAGAAAAAGAAAAACGGACTCAAACCCTTAAGAAGGTTGTTACACCATCCATCATTGGGAAGAGCCACCCGGTTCACACAACACTCCACCTTTGGAAAGAACCGTGGCATTAAGAAAACCAAAGGTTTATTGAAAACTCCAAAAACAAAAAGCTACGAATCACAAATAAGAAGCTAAAAGCGAAAATTTTTGCGGAAAATCGAATAAATATATAAAATAGGGGATTTGAATATACAATAGACGGGATGAATATATATAATGAAATGTAACTTTGTATACAGGCCGAAAGTGAAATAAAAGTACGATAATATCAAATTATATACAAACCAAATGTGAAATGTCAAGAAAGCATAAAAATATCAATATATACAGTAATCCACAAAAATGTAGGGCTCACCCCCTCAAATGAAAGCTGGCATTGTCCCTAATGCCAACTAGTCTAAATAAGCACCAAAAATATAGAAAAAGGATATAGAAGACTCCCTAAGCCGTGTCTGTCTGCATAGGATCATGGGTGGTCCCTGGGTCCTCTGTGCGCTCGGGAACCTCAGACTGGTTCCCGGTGGTCTGCTTTGCTGCTACTGGGACCTGGGCCTAGACCTGGACAGGCTCTGGAACTGGTGCATCCTGTGGCTGGCTGGAGGAAGCCTTCGGTGGGTCCACCAACTGGATGATGGCATCATCTGTTCTAGGAATCTTCCTCCTCTTAGGAGGCCTCTGGGTCTGCTCCGGCTGTGGATGAGCTGCTGGGACTGGAACATCAAGCAACAGGTCCAAAGGCATGTGGTCTGCCTTCAGTGTATCAACATCTGCCCGCAGCTCCTTCACAGACTCCTTGGAGGCCCGTGTCTTTCGCAGCTTCTTATGCTCCTTAGCAAGCTCTTTGAGAGCCTTGCTGTGAGAATCGACTGACTTGGCCAATGCATCCTGAGCGGTGAGAATTTTTTTCTGGTTCTCAAGTATCTCCTTCAAAGTATCCTCTATCGACTGTGGGACCTGTGCTGGCTGAGGTGCCGACTGAGCCGCTACAGTAGTAGTCAATGTGGACAACTTGGATGAGGCAGTCTGCATCCAGTTGTTTATACTCAGCAGGGCCTGCCTCAGCCGGTGGGCAGTGATGGGATGGGCCTGGGTAGATGGGATCTCCGAGCCTGCTGATGTGGAAGGGCTAGGAGGAATGGCTGCAGAAGTGGAGGTAGGCTCAGCAGGGACCTGTACCACAACTGGCTTTTCAGACTGGCCAGTTGGGGCAGAAGTAGGGGCTTTGTAGTTCTTGTCCTTGGGGTTTTCATTCCCCTTCAAACTATTCCAGGAGAACGGGGTTGTCGCCTTGACCTTGACGTCGTAGGGCTTCTTGTCCACCTCCAAGTCCTGAAAGTACATAGTGAGGGTGCTAGGGAAACGGTAGTTCCGGTCATGCTCTGCTCCCACTAACGAGATAATGCGGGACATCACATTCCCCACATTTATGGGGTATCCCGCCATAATTGAAGCAACCAATACAGCCCGGTGGAGAGGAAGGGTCTGGTCATGTGTAGTAGGATCCAACCGGCTGCAAACAAACGTCTCCCAACCCCTCGCCTCAAAGTTTAAGGTCCTCCGCAATATTTTGACCCCAGCAGTCAACCACTCGAGAACGGTACCTGGGATTGCCAGGTACTGAGCTAACCATGGACGGACCTCCTCGCCCTTCTCCAACTTTGCCATGTACAAACTTTCATTCTCCTCATTGAAGCCCAAGTATTCGTTGAGGTAATTCCCTACAAACAACACTGTCTTATTACGAACCTTGGTCACTTTGGAGCCCTTTTGGATGTGGGCTACATTGCAATAGAACTCTTTGACCATGTGTTCGTTGGCGTCCACACAGTCATCTAAAAAGTGCTCCCAACCCACTCTAGTTCTGAACTGTCTCTACACGTCAGGGTTGTGGGGTAATAGATCTCTGTCAATAAAACTCTGCTCCGGTATCAACTTTCTCACCGACCACCACTCCCTAAACTTGTGGTACGCCACCTGGCTCACAAACCTATCCTCCCATACATCGGGCTTTCTGGTTCGGGCAATGCCTCCCATCTGAGGCTCACCACCTTCAGCTATCTCCTCATCCCCTTGTACCTCCTCCTCACCTCCGTCTGTACTTTTCCAGGATAATGAAGCTGTGGGGGAGGTGGAGTATTCACCACTGCCGGCTGCTGAGCCCTCAGACGACTCAGTGGGAACATGCTCTGGTGCTTGGGCAGTGGGTGATGGTGGAGGGGTATCTCTTAACCTGAATATCTCCGGCCAGTCTTCAACATATTCTGGCACGGAGTCTGAAGAAATTTCCCTTGATGGTTGATACTCACTCCCCGAGGAATGGGAAGCAGCTATGTCTGTAGCTTTGATTAGTTTTCTGGTCTTTTTCATGTTTTTGCAAGCTTGGGGGGGGTGAGTTTTATCATCTTCTTCTTCCCTCCCCGGGAGGGTTCTCCTTTTCCTGGTTGTTTTGAGCCTTTTCCTTGTTGTCTCACCATTGTCTGCAAACATCATTCAATGTATTTGTTAGTATCAATCAAGGCAGTTCAAGTTATTGCAGCAGAACAAATTGCAGAACAGAGTCACAGTGTTGCAGACAGTTGTAGAGATTGCCCAGTGCGGACCGCACAAAATGGTAGTGCGGCCAGGGACCACCGCAAATCGCAGAGAATCGACCGCGGCCCACACAGGTGGGGGGGAGGGGTTTCAAAACATAGCCTCTGAATCTCAGCAGTGCGGTCCGCACAAAAGCAACTGCGGCCGCACTGGGGCACCGCGGACCGTACAGAATTGACCGAGGTCTGCACAGGGTGCCCAGTTTTTGCACTAAACTAGGGGTTCATGATTTTTCTTTTAAGGTCCAATTTTTTCACCTAATTAGTGTCTCTAAATGGTTACCCATTGATTTTAACTGTCTAATCTATGTTAACCTAAAAATTAACAACCCTAATCTACTCTATGGAAGAAAAAAAATGAGAGGAAAAGAAAAGAAAGCAAGAAAAACAACAATTTAAACTAAATTAACAAAATTAAATAAGTAGAAAGAAGTGTAATGTTACCAGTTATGAGATGAAATGAGCTAATTAATTCCAGAAGTTAATTACGAGCAGAAGAAGCTATGAACAGTGCTTTTTCTTAGTGTAAGAGTGAAGGGTTCAAAAAGGGTAAAAGGAGGCCCTCAGGGTCTATTTATATAAAAAAAACCTGGGGCCCATTCTCACCTACCAGTGCGGACCGCACAAAATGGACCACGGTCCGCACTGGGCTATTATGTTCAAGTCCAACTCAGTAACCCACTGCGGTCCGCACAAAATGGACCGCGACCGCGGTGGTCCATCGCGGACCGCACCAAATCAATCGCGGTCGTGGTGGCAAACTTCAGAGAGCAATTTTTGTCACCCTTTACCAGTGCAGACCACACAAAATGGTAGTGCGGCCGCACTGGAAACTTCAGAGACCTGTGCAGTATTTCAATTATGTCTTGCACTGCATCAACTCAATCCTGTAACATCTCACAATCAGTTAGCCCAAAAATCTATCCTATAATACAAAGAAAATCAAATAAAACAAAAAGAAAAACACATGGGTTGCCTCCCAAGAAGCGCCTGATTTAACGTCGCGGCACGACGCGGGTTACCATCACATCATTTGAAATGGATAAGTGCCACCACGTGGTTGTCATCAATTTTTCCAAGATAATGCTTGACACGGTTCCCATTCACTCTAAAAACTTCACCATTTTTGTTTTTCAAATCAAGAGCACCAAAGGGGGTCACTAACACAACTTCAAAAGGTCCACTCCATTTTGATTTAAGCTTTTCCGGAAACAGACGTAATCGGGAATTGAACAAGAGAACCAAATCACCA
The DNA here is from genome assembly GCF_001879085.1 of Nicotiana attenuata. Classification (NCBI taxonomy): domain Eukaryota; kingdom Viridiplantae; phylum Streptophyta; class Magnoliopsida; order Solanales; family Solanaceae; genus Nicotiana; species Nicotiana attenuata. The sequence goes on from NW_017671176.1 coordinate 273,953, forward strand.
ACTTTGAACTCCTTTCCACGAGCATATTTATCATGAATGTACTTTATCTTGTCCTTATACAAGGACGAACTAGAGTAGGCATGGAACCGGAATTCATCAAGTTCATTGAGTTGTTCAACACGAAGATTGGCCGCAACATCCCACTCAAGATTAAGCTTCCTCAAAGCCCACATGGCCTTGTGCTCTAACTCAACCGGAATATGGCAAGCTTTCCCAAACACCATCCGGTACGGCGACATACCAATTGGGATCTTGTAAGCGGTCCGGTAAGCCCATAGAGCATCATCTAACTTTTTAGACCAATCGGTCCTATTGGCATTGACAGTTTTGGACAAAATGTTCTTGATCTCCCTGTTAGACACTTCAACCTGGCCACTTGCTTGAGGATGATAAGGCGTAGACACTTTGTGGTTGACACCATACTTGGAAAGCAAGGCATCAAAAGCTCTATTACAAAAATGCGATCCTCCATCACTAATAATTGTTCGAGGTGTACCAAACCTTGTGAAAATGTTCTTCTTCAGAAATGCCACCACACTCCTAGCTTCATTATTGGGCAAGGCCACGGCCTCAACCCATTTTTGACACATAATCAACCGCTACAAGAATGTAAGTGTTTTCACACGAGCTTACGAAAGGTCCCATAAAATCGATACCCCATACATCAAAGACATCAACTTCAAGAATGGTGTTTAGAGGCATCTCATCTTTCTTGGAAATCCTGCCCAATCGTTGACATTGATCACATCTTTTTACTAGATCACTTGCATCTTTGAACAAGGTTGGCCAATAAAAACCACAACTCAGAACTTTCGAAGCCGTCCTCACCCCTCCATGATGGCCACCATAGGGGGAGGAATGACAAGCCTCTAGGATGCTAATTTGCTCCTCCTCAGGTACACACCTCCGGATTACTCCGTCGGTGCAAATCTTGAACAAGTATGGCTTGTCCCAATAGAAGTCCAGACTATCCCGTTTGAGCTTCTTCCTTTGGTTAGAAGAGAGCTCACACAGGATGATGCCAGTCACAAGGAAATTAGCAATGTCCGCAAACCATGGCATATCACACATCGATACAGAAAGTAGTTGCTCATCGGGGAATGTATCATTGATCTCTAGGCCATCACACGGCCTTCCTTCCTCCTCCAAGCGGGACAAATGATCCGCCACTTGGTTCTCACTACCTTTCCGGTCCACTATCTCCAAATCAAACTCTTGAAGAAGTAACACCCATCGCATCAACCTTGCCTTGGAGTCTTTCTTTGTCATCAAATACCTAAGGGCGGCATGATCGGTGTGCACTATGACTTTGGCTCCCATAAGATATGGCTGAAATTTTTCCATGGCGAACACAATAGCCAACAATTCCTTCTCAGTCACTGTGTAGTTCCTTTGAGCCTCATTCATAGTCTTGCTCGCATAGTACACTGGATGAAACATTTTGTTCACTCTTTGACCCAAAACTGCCCCAACCGCAACATCACTCGCGTCGCACATGAGCTCAAAAGTCAAGCTCCAATTGGGTGCGGTAATGATCGAGGTGGTGGTCAACTTATGCTTAAGGAGTTCAAAAGCTTCCATACATCTCTCATCAAACACAAACTTTGTATCCTTTTCTAGCAACTTGCAAAGAGGATTCACTACCTTCGAGAAGTCCTTGATAAACCGCCGGTAGAACCCCGCATGCCCAAGAAAACTCCTCACCCCCTTGACAGATGAGGGGGGAGGAAGCCTTGAAATTACTTCTATCTTGGCTTTGTCTACTTCAATCCCATGCTTTGAAATTTTATGGCCCAACACTATGCCCTCTTCGACCATGAAGTGGCATTTTTCTCAATTGAGTACAAGGTTTGTGTCTTCACACCGGGCTAAAACTCTATCCAAATTTCCCAAACACTCTTCAAACGAATCACCAACCACACTAAAATCATCCATAAAGACCTCCAAAATGTCTTCCACCATATCGTGAAAACAACCATCATGCATCGTTGGAAGGTCGCCGGAGCATTGCACAACCCGAACGGCATCTGAGAGAAAGCAAATGTGCCATATGGGCAAGTGAATGTTGTCTTCTCTTGGTCTTTCGGAGCGATTAAGATTTGATTATAACCCGAATATCCATCCAAAAAGCAATAAAAGGCACGCCCCGCAAGGCGATCAAGCATTTGGTCAAGGAATGGCAAAGGGAAATGATCCTTGCGGGTCACCTTGTTTAGCTTCCGGTAGTCCATGCAAACCCTCCATCCGGTAACTGTCCGAGTGGGAATAAGTTCATTGTTATCATTTGTCACCACAGTCATCCCACCCTTCTTCGGCACACATTGCACCGGAGAAGTCCATGAGCTATCGGAGATTGGATACACCACACCTGCATCTAGCCACTTGATCACTTCTTTCTTCACCACTTCTTGCATTGCCTCATTGAGCCTCCTTTGATGTTCCAAGGAGGGCTTTGCATCATCCTCCAAAATAATCTTGTGCATGCAAAATGCGGGGCTTATTCCCCGAATATCGGCTAGAGTCCATCCAATTGCCTTTTTCCGCTTTTTGAGCACCGCCAACGTGGCATCTACCTGCATGTTAGTAAGACAAGAGGAAAGAATAACTGGTAAAGTTGAATTAGAGCCCAAGAATTCATACCTGAGGTGTGGAGGTAGTGGCTTCAACTCCAACACCGGGGCTCCTCAATTGATGGTTTGTTGGTGGAGTTTTCGATTTTCAAGATCCAAAGACAATTTTCTAGGCTCATAGGAATAAGAGCCCATCCCATGTAAAGCATTGACACACTCCACTCTGCTTGCATCATCATTGACATCAAGATTTAATAGCACGGCCTCAAGGGGATCCTCAACATTAATCATTGCACTTGGTGTCATCAATTATCACAGCCGTGACTAAATCCACAAATGAGCACACTTCGGTACAATTGGGCTGCTTCATTGACTTGCACACATGAAATACTACCTTTTCATCACCTACCCTGAAAGTGAGTTCCCCTGCTTCCACATCCACTAGAGCCTTCCCCGTAGCAAGGAAAGGTCTCCCTAATATGATCGGGACCTCATAATCTACCTCACAATCCAATATCACAAAATCAGCTGGCAAGATGAATTTGTCCACCCGGACAAGCACATCATCAACAATACCCAATGGTCGCTTCATAGATCGGTCTGCCATTTGCAATCGCATGGAAGTTGGCCTCGGAGGCCCAATACCCAAAGTCTTGAAAACTGAGAAGGGCATTAAGTTGATGCTTGCCCCAAGATCACATAAAGCTTTGGCAAAGTCTGCACTACCAATAGTGCAGGGGATAATGAAAGCACCAAGATCCTCTAATTTCGGGGCCATTGAATATACTATAGCACTAACTTGGTGGGTCATCTTGATAGTTTCACAGTCCATTGATCTTTTCTTTGTAACTAAATCCTTCATGAACTTAGCATAACCAGGCATTTCCTCCAAAGCCTCCACCAAAGGCACGTTGATGGATAAGCTCTTCATCATGTCAGTGAACTTTTTGAATTGATTCTCACTTTTCTGCTTGGCTAGCCTCTGAGGATAGGGGGAGGTGGCCTAGGCAAAGGTGCCTTGGATTTTGGCACAACCGGCTCCGGGATGTCAATTACGTGCTCCCTAGACGGGTTCACGGCCTCTTGAGTTACCACCTCGGTTTCATTAATGTCAATCCTCACTTCATTGTTCACATTGTCATCAACCACATCTTCAACTATCAAAGGAACCGCATCTTCTTGCAACTCAACATCATCATCAACAACTTGCTTTTGTTTCGAGGCATTCACATCACCGCCTCTCCCACTTCGTGTTGTAACCGCCATGACATGATTGTTCCCACACTTTGGGTTCACTGCCGTATCACTTGGTAGAGCACTCTTCGGGCGAGTAATGATTGAGAGATTTGGCCTAATTGCACCTCCAAATTTCTGATAGAGGTATTGTGGAAAGCCAACTGTGCATCCGAATTCGCATTCTTCTTCATCATCTGTTCGAACATCATTTCGATTCTACCCATATCATTACCCGAAGAACTAGGACCTTGAGAAGGGAAAGGGGGTGGATTGTTCGGTTGTTGGTACATTGGGGGCCTTTGAAAGCCTTGCCCCCGGTTTCCTTGGTTCCTATTGTTCCATCCACCTTGATTGTTATTGTTGCCCCAATTGTTATTATTACCATTCCAATTCCCTTGGTTGCCTTGATTGTTGTTCTGATTACCCCAGTTGTTGTTATGATTGTTGTTCCCCCAATTACCACTATTTTGTTGTTGATTGCCCCAATTGCCCTGGGGTCGCCACTATTGTTGGTTGGAAGAGTTGCCCCGTTGGCCTTGAAAATTATTCACATATTGTACCTCTTCATTTTGCTCATCATAGCCATCATTTTGAAACCCATCACAATCATCATCAAATTGCTCGGAATTCCCTTGGTTTTGTTGCCTTCTTTGCCTTCTCTTGTTGGTAAGCATATTAACACCTTCCATAGCATTCACTTGGCAAGGGTTTTGGACTTGTTACAACTGTTCCTTAGCCAATTGGTTCATAGTAGTTATCAACTCCGCTATAGCTTGCCCATGGTCGTGTAATTCCTTATGCAAATGAATAACCGTAGGGTCACCTTGAGGAACATTGGCTCTACTTTGCCATGCGAAGGACGTATCCGCCATCTCATCAAGAATCGCACAAGCTTCGTCATAAGGCAACTTCATGAAATTACCCCCAGCCAAGAGATTGACTATGCATTGATTTGTAGTATTGATGCCCCGATAGAAGGTTTGTTGTATCATCGCCTCTGTCATATCATTATTGGGGCATTCCTTCACCATCGTTCTAAACTGCTCCCAAATCTCATGCAAAGGTTCCGTGGGTTCCTGCTTGAAGGCCAATATCTCATCTCGAAGTGCCGCCATGTGCCCGGGTGAGAAAAATTTAGCAATAAACTTATCCGCCAACTCATCCCAAGTTGTGATGGAATGGTTGGGGAGTCTCTCTAGCTAATCCAATGCTTTCCCCCGAAGTGAAAAGGGGAAAAGCCTCAACCTAAGAGCATCCACGGACACATTAGTCTGCTTGCTACCCCAACATGTATCCACGAACCCCTTGAGATGTTTGTAGGCATTTTGATCCGTAGCGCCCGTGAAATACCCACGCTGCTCAAGTAAGGTCAACATCACATTGGTTATCTGAAAATTGACCGCCCGGATTCTGGGTGGGACAATAGCACTCGCGTAGCCCTGGTTCGGTAACACCCGCGGAACCGCTCTTGGAGGTGACGGAGGAGGGTCTGGAACATTTTCATTAGCATTGGCCTGACGGCCTCGTCGTGGTCCGGGAGGTACAAGAGGCACCTCATCCTCTCCAATTTCATCAACCTCCTCCCCCGCAAGCACATTTCCAAGAGGGTCATTAGCATTTAAAGCCATTTGGTACCTGTAGTAATCACACACGCAAATTAGTCAAAGAAAGAAAGAAGAACAACACACAAAACTAACTAAATAGATAGCCAAAACCGTTAGCTCCCCGACAACGGCGCCAAAAAGTGATCGCTGCCAACTCCGTACTACTAATAAGTAGCAAAAGAGGGTCGCAATAGCTTTTACCCGATTTTGGGTCGGGATCGAATCCACAGAGAGCTAGGATTGGAAACGAGTATCTATCTAGTTTAGGATTGCATATATGCTCTTAATTGGTCTTCTATTCATTTTTGGATTTTCTTTATGATTCTATTTTTATCAAACTACTAATTGAAAATGCAACTAGATTAAGCTAAGAGATAAATATTGCAAGTTGTATCTAATGGTTTAAAAGGCACTAGGGTAGTGACTTTCACCTAGGTGGCTAATTGACGGGTAATTACATCTAAAGCACGATTGACATGATTGGGGAAATATGTTATAACCGTTGCTCAATACTACCCACTCTACACCTCTCGGTAGAAAGAGTGGTTTTGCCTAATTGACTCTCTCAAGACCAATTAGGTATACATATTTGTCCAAGCAACTAGGGTTCAAGTCGGGTATTACTCTCTCTAGGTTTAACCCTTCAATTGGGACTATCAAATCTTTTGAGTCCATCCCAATTCCTTGTTGAGTCGATTTTGGAGACTTAGGCTCTCTTTCTCAAGAAGAGCCCAAGTCAACTTAGCACAAACTAGTGTTTGCAACCACTAATTCATAAATTAAACCATAAAATTGACCCAAATAACAAACACCCATAGTCAATCTAACCTTAAATCACAACACCCATCAATTACCCACACTAGGGTTGAGGCACAACCCTAGCTAATGGGTCTAGCTACTATGATTGAAGAGAAAATCAGAGAAATAGATGAAGAGAAAGACATATTAATTAATTACTAATGTAATTACAAAGATTCAGCGATTAGAACTAAGTAAGAATGCCCAAAATGGCTAAGAAAAGTCTTCTCACGAGCACAGCTACTGTATTACAATGTCAGATGCCCTAAAAATAGAAAAAGAATCTATTTATACTAAGCTAGAAAAACTGGACAAAATTGCCCCTGCGGGGTCAGTGCGGACCGCACAAAATGGTGTGCAGCCGCACTAGGCTCTTGAACTTGAAATTTCGACTCTCTGAACCCGGGCTCCGCGGACCGCACAGAATGGCCTGCGGCCGCGGAGGCTTCTAGCGCGGTCCGCACAAAGTCGACCGCGGACCGCACAGGCTTGAATCTTTCCACTTGGCATCTCTCTGAACCTTGCCTCTGCGGACCGCACGGAATGGTAGTGCGGCCGCGGAGGTCCATCGCGGACCGCATAAAGTTTAGTGCGGCCGTATTGCTTCGAAGCCTGAAATGCTGAGTCTCTGAACCTCTCTAGTGCGGACCGCACAAAGTGTAGTGCGGCCGCACTAGGCCTGTTTTTCCTGAGTTTGTCTTGTCTTTTGGTACTTGTGCAGGTTTCACTCCTTTCGAGCTGATCTTTGACATCTTCTCACTTTGCTGATCAAACCTGCAATCAAGCACAACTTATGAGCCTTTTGGGACTATTTTGTATGAATTTATAATCAAAGCATAAGCACAAAGGGGTATAAAATGCGTCAAAATCCCTAGTTATCAAATACCACCCGTAACAGTGTTAATTTCTGGTTGAAATTGATTTGAACTAGTACTAGGGTCAGCCTGACTAGGAGTAGGTACACTTTTCCCCTCGGCCAAAACTTTCAGACGAAGATATCTGACTCAATCTTGAGAGTGTTTTTTTTATGTGTCTAGCCAAAGTTCCGGCCCCCCCATGCGATCCAAAATATTTAAAGCTAACTCCGTACCACAAGTTTTACACTTAGCCTTATTTTCCGAAATTAGTTGAGTAAAAAATGGCCAAACGTGAGATGTTTCCGTCCGTTTGGTAGGTTGTCTAGAAAAAGTAGGGGTAGTAACAGGAGTATCAGATGGGGCATCATTTTGATTAGCAGGGTTATCACTAGTTGGGTTAACATCAGGAGCAGTACTAGTGAGTGTATCATCATCCGGTTGAGTTTCATCAAAATCAATTTCCTCATCATCATTTTCATCAATAGTTGGATTAGAATAAAGGCCATTCATTAATTCATGATCTAATTGTTCATCAACTGCAATATTATGGCAAAATTGGCTCTCAGTAAATTGTAATAATGAGAGTCGTGACCACTAAATTCGCCACACTTGAATTTTTCCTTATTTTTACCATTTTTTAAGGAAGCCATCTTAATTAATCAAGTAATAGAAAATAAATAAAACAAACAAAACTATAACATTAAAACTTAAAGTTGGAACGAGTTTACCGAATTTGACGAACAACTTGTTGAAAATTGATTATCGTTGAAGACCTGAACACTTCAATTCACCAAATTCACAATTTTTTCACAAATTGTAACATGAAAGTAAGCAATAGTAGTAAGTATAGAAGAAAATTAGAGAGAGATTGTGATAGATTGATATTTTGTAAGAAAAATAAAAGAATTCGG
>NW_017671176.1:281948-319808 GCF_001879085.1 Nicotiana attenuata
GTTGGGGGAGGGGGGGGGGGAGGGGGGTTAAAGTAGGCTATTTTATAAATATCCAACGACTATTTTTGATTGCCCAACGGCTGTTTTTTAAATTTTTCAATGGCCAAATTTTTTTTAAATTTTTTATCGTTGGGACCGTTTGGCCCACCAGGGACCGGTCCTAGCGGTCCTAAACTGTTGAACCGGCACACGTGACCGGACCAAGCCCACGAATACCGGTCCTACTGGGCCTGGCCCGTTTGGCCCGCGGTCCCGAACCGATCCCGATCCCGGACCGGCTCACTTGTCACCCTTACTCATAGAAGAGAGCATACAGTATCAAGGTCAGTCACGTGATGAACACAATCACAACCGAGAAAATAGCCATAGCCCATACAACAAGTGGTACCAATGAGAACATCGCTATCTGCTGCTAAGATAATTAAGTAGGTGGTGGAGTCCGCTTGTGATTATTTTCCAGCGATCTGGTTTCGCTTTGTGGTGGTCCGCAGTGAAATACTTCCAGGGCTGTAGTTCTTTGTTTTCTACTCGTTGGTTGTTTCCCCTTTTTTGTGTCTCTGTAAATTCTAAGATTACTATAGTGATATGAATTTTACCTAAAATAGTGAGAGTAAGGAGATGAAGCAAGATAGCAATTTTTTATCAAAATTGAATAGTTTTATGTATATGAATTGGGGTTTAAGATTGTGCTCATAAAGGAGGAAATAGAGCTAAACGGTGAGGCCGATTTTCCGGTTGTTTCCCGGTTATAAGGATCGCCGACAACATAGGAAGATGGAAATGAATTTGAAATATTTTTCAAAAGTAATATGTAAATAAATAAAGATTTGGCATAAATATCTGATGTGGACTTGATATTTTCTCCACGTTAGGCGAGTGACCAACACGTAATACCGAGGGGTTTAAAATACATGTTTTGACTGAGTTTAGGTGTCTGGATGAAACTTGTTGAATACAGGGACTGGGATAACAAACACGTACAAGTATAGGTTTCTGTTAGGCTATTCTGCCCTTTTTTTTCTTGCTTGTATTGTAATACCTATTGGAAATAGTCCTAGCTGATGGTGAGCAAATTGGTTCTCAGGTTTGATAGTAGGCTATAATTATGTAGTTTAGCTACCATTTACGCTCCAACTTAGCTGCACTTTATTGATATATGAATGTTAAATGATAACAAATTGCTCTAATTAAGAACTTTATACTTTGTAGGAGCAATTCCGGGCTATGAGGACATTGAAGAGTATTTTAGAGTTAATATGAAGCAATGAAGGCCAATCGGAGGTGAGCGCCCGCAATAGAAAAAAGAAAAAATGAAGGCAAAAATCTCCCCCAGGTGCGCGGTCGATCCGCGGCCGAGCACTGGCCGCGCTCGTCAGGCAGAATAAAGAGCAATATGCGCGGTCCATCCGCGGTTGATCCGCAGCCGCGCACGTCTCTCCGAGGATTTTTATTTCAGGGGTAAATTTGTAAGTTCAGAGGCGACTCTCCTTGACCTATATGAACCCCAGCTCGCCCAAAAAGAGGGTATCTTGGTTTTTGGAAGGATTTTGAAGGCGAGAACAGGCAAAAAGCAAGATGGAAGACTCGGCATAGAGTTTTTATCTTTCTTCCTCTTGTTTTTGTCATTGATGATGAATTCTATTGTGTTGATTGTGAAAACAATTATGCATAGCTAAACTCCTAATCTAGGGTTTTGATGGAACCTATTGGAGGATGATTTTTTTGTTATGTTAATATAGATTTGCCATAGTATTTTCTATGTTTGTTCAACTATATTGTGATTGTTGTTGATTGAAGGGCCCTCAATCGACTATGCCTATTTAGTATGTATTACTCGAGAGAGAGTGCGTATTTAGGTAGTTGTTGAACAACACCACTCCTAACATATATGAGGGATCAATATGAAGGGTTTAAAGGTGGGATTAGGGATAACGAAACCTTGGGTGCGATCTAAGTGAGTTGTACTTAAGGCTAGCTAGCGTAATTCGGGAGAATATGTGTAGTATATTGTTGTAACTACTCGGGAGAGAGTAACGACATTTAAAAGTGCTCATGTTCGATAGAGAAGACTTAGGTAAATTTATAGAAAACGCAACGGAAAGTATTCCGACAATAGGGGAAATCAGAACCTTAGTTCATTCCAATTCTTGTCTACAGCTCGTTCGTAGTTAGTTATTGAGTATTGCATTTACATTACGTAATCTTTAATTAGTAAACACCCAATCTATTACTCAAATATTTCCGAAGATTGAATACGTGAATTTGTGTAAGTCCAATAGCTGTGATTGATAGGTTAATTCCTTGTGGGATTCGACTCTGGACTTGTTAACCGGAATATATTTGCAGCGACCGCTTTGTCCTTTTACAAGGCATAGTTGGGCGCGATCAAATTTTGGCGCCGTTGCCCGGGAAATTAATGGTGTTATTTATTGCAGCTAAAAGAAGTGCTAAAATTCTTAGTGTACTCAATTTTCTTCAATTTAAGCTGAATACATTGAAATTCTAACGTTTGTAGTCTTGGGTGTTACAGGTGCATGCCTAGAAACTCCTCAAGAACTGGTGAATTGTTTGAAGCATTATCAGGATCTGTTGTTTAAATGCATCAACTATTCAATGTACATAAGCCAAGACAATTCTTCAAACAATTCACCAGTTCTTGGGGGTTAACTAAGGTGCATTTAATGGGGGCTTATGTACATCATGCATTAATCAACCATATGTTTGCTTGTGGAGTGCTGATGGTGATAACCAGCAATATCAGGGAACTATGAATTATGTGGCCAACTATGGGGGACAGAGGCAAGGTGGTCAGAATTGGGGTCAGCAGAATCAACGATATAGACCAGCTCAGCAGCAGTACAATAACAACAATAATCTTGGGGCTATGCGACCACAAGGTCAAGTGGTGCCTTACCAAAGGCAACAGGGTTACAACAAGCAAAATCAGCAACAGGCTTATCAATAACCTCAACAACAACAGATTGTGAGACACGAAGATGGGTTTGCTAAACTTGAGGGAATGATGCAACAATTGATTGGGTCCACTGGAAAAATAACTGAGAGAGTAGACTCACATGAATCAGCGATAAAGAATATTGAGATTCAATTAGGACAGATTTCGATGACTTTAAACAATCGTCCCCAAGGGACGTTACCTGCAGACACACAAATCAATCCAAAAGAGTAGGACCCGAAACAGCTTATGGCAGCGAGTTTACGGAATGGTAGAGACCTAGATTTGGAGCAAGAACTTGCTCGTGAAAACAGACCTACTGAGACATTGGTGCCAATACCCATTGAGATAGATGATTCAGCAGGGTTAACTAAGGTGATAGTACAACATGCACAAGAGAACGCCAGCAAAGAAAAAGAGGTTGTGAACGAGACTGAGGTAGCATAGTAACCGATAGTAGAAGCAGTGCCTGAACAAGAAAAAAATCAATCAAAGGGAAGAAACGACCTCCAGCATCATTGCTACAGAGATTGGCCAAGTATCATAAAGATGAGCAGTACAAAAAAATCTTGGAGATGTTGAAGCAAATTCAGGTAAACATTCCATTGATTGACGCTTTAAAGGAGATGCCTGGTTATGCGAAAATGATGAAGGATGATGTCCCGTAAGTTCGACTTTCAAGACTTGTCCACGGTTACACTGACTCAGACTTGCAGTGATGTTGTTCTGACCTAGGGAGTTTCACAATCCCATGCACAATAGGCAACTATGCATTTGCTAAGGCACTGTGTGATTTGGGGGCAAGCATAAACCTGATGCCCCTAGCTATCTACAAAAGGTTAGGCATTGGAAGAGCTAGACCCACGTCCATGTTACTACAGCTGGCTGACAAGACAGTGAAGAGGCCCTTTGGTATTCTCGATGATGTATTAGTACATGCAGGGAAGTTTGTGTTCCCAGCAGATTTTATCATTCTTGACTGTCGGGTTGACGAGGAAATTCCCATAATTTTGGAAAACCATTGTTGGCCACTGGGAGAGCTTTAATTAATTGTGAAACTAGAGAGCTCAAAATGAGATTAAATGATGAGGAAATAACATTCAACGTGCAGAAATCTATGCGGTGACCAAGCGAATTTGCTAACTGCTCTCTAATAAAATCCGTGGATGTAATTTTGGAGGAGGAAGATGAGACTCGGAACATCAAAGACCCTCTAGCAGCCTGTCTCATGAACTTAGATGAAGCAAACGGTGAGCACTTGGCGGGGTGGGTACTTGCTCTTGAAGGCCAAGGTTTTTAGAGAAGGGAGCTTAAGTTTGAGCCTTTGCACTAAGAAGAAAGGAAAACTCCTCCAGCTAAGCCGTCGAAAGAAGAGCCACCAGAGTTGGAATTGAAGCCTTTACCACCTCATCTCATGTATGCTTTCTTGGGACCTAACTCAACTTTACCCGTTATTATCTCATCTAGTTTGTTAGATGTGCATGCAGAACAACTTTTGCAGGTATTGATGGAGTGCAAAACTGCAATTGGTTGGACCATTGCAGACATTAAGGGTATCAGTCCGGCCTTCTGTATGCATAAGATTTTATTGGAAGATGGGCACAAACCTTCCAGAGAACATCAAAGAAGGCCGAACCCCAACATGAAATAGGTGGTGAAGAAAGAAGTGATTAAGTGCTTAGATGCGGGAATCATAGTCCCCATCTCTGACAGCAATTGGGTTATCCCAGTTCAGTGTGTGCCAAAAAAGGGAGGTGTGACGGTAGTGAAAAATGAGAAGAATGAATTGATCTCTACACGAACAGTCACAGGTTGGCGGATCTGTATGGATTACAGGAAGTTGAACTTGGCTACCCGGAAGGACCATTTCCCACTGCCATTCATTGATCAGATACTAGATATATTGGTAGGGAGGTTCCACTTTTGCTTTCTGGATGGGTACTCGAGGTATAATCAAATTTCTATTGCCCCGGAGGATAGAGAGAAAATGTCGTTCACCTGCCCGTATGGTATCTATGCCTTTCGGAGAATGCCGTTTGGCCTATGCAATACACCCGCCACATTCCAAAGGTGCATGATGGCCATATTCACAAATATAGTAGAGGAAATAATGGAGGTTTTCATGGATGACTTCTCAGTTGTGGGGAACTCATTCGAGGACTGCCTTGTGAACTTAAGGAGAGTATTGAAAAGGTGTATCGAGACTAATATGGTACTCAATTGGGAAAAGTGCCATTTTATGGTACAGGAAGGTATAGTCTTGGGGCACCTAGTGTCGAGTAAAGGTATTGAGGTGGATCGTGCAAAGGTTGATGTGATCGAAAAGCTTACACCACCCACATCCGTTAAAGCAATAAGAAGCTTCCTCGGGCACGCCGATTTCTATAGGTGATTCATAAAAGATTTTTTCAAAATTGCTAACCCCTTGTGTAAATTGCTTGAAAAAGATCACTCTTTTTGTGTTTTCTGATGACTGTAGGGTAGCGTTCAAGGAATTGAAGAAGAGACTGGTAACAACACCTATCATAATTGCCCCCGACTGGGAGCAACCATTTGAGTTGATATGTGATGCGAGTGACTATGCTGCGGGGGCAGTTCTTGGCCAGCGAAAAGATAAAATCATGCATCCAATATACTACGCAAGTAGAACGCTGAGTGGAGCCCAGTTAAGTTACACTGTGACCGAAAAGGACATGCTGGCAGTGGTGTACGCATTTGACAAATTCAGGTCATACCTGATAGGCTCAAAGGTAATTGTTTATACTGACCATGCTACTCTCAGGTACTTAATCGAGAAGAAGGAGTCAAAATCGTGCCTGATTCGGTGGGTGATATTGCTGCAAGAATTTGATTTTGAAATCTGTGACCGAGAGGGAACGGAGAACCAAGTAGTTGATCATTTGTCTAGGCTGGAAGGAGCTGAGAAGAAGGTTGAGGTAGAAGAGTTCTGGAAACTTTCCCAGATGAACACTTACTAGCCACAAGTCTTGAGGAAGCGCCATGGTATGCAAACATTGCAAACTACCTGGCGAGCGGTATTGTTCCTTATGACCTTTCCTCTGTCCAATAGAAAAAGTTCTTTCTTGATTGTCGCATGTATTATTGGGATGAGCCTTATCTGTTCAGGATTTGTATTGATAACATGATCCGGAGATGTGTCCCCAAGATAGACCAGTCTTCCATTTTACAGCATATCACTCGTCACCATATAGTGGGCATTTCGGGGGAGTAAGGACAGCTGCAAAAGTCTTAGAGTCGGGCTTCTACTGGACAACAGTGTTCAAAAATGCACATTTATGGATAAAGGGTTGTGATGAATGCCAACAAACCGGGTATTTCCCACCGACATGAGATGCCAATGAACCCAATTCAGGAGGTAGAAGTGTTTGATGTATGAGGAATCGATTTCATGGGGCCTTTCGTCAGCTCATATGGCAACAAGTACATACTCGTCGTTGTGGACTACGTGTCCGAATGGGTAGAGGCTGCAACGCTTCCTACAAATGATTCAAAAGGGGTAATTGGGTTTTTGAGAAAGAACGGCAATAATTAGTGACGGGGGCACTCACTTTTGTAATTGAGCCTTCGCGAAGTTGTTAGAGAAATATGATGTATGCCACAAGGTGGCACCCCATATCATCCACAAACGAGTGGGCAAGTGGAAGTTTTGAACATAGAGATAAAGAGTGTGTTGACTAAGACTGTGAATGCTACTAGAACGGATTGGGTGAGAAAGTTAGATGATGCACTTTGGGCTTATTTAACCGCTTTCAAAACTCCAATCGGCATGTCGCCATACAAGTTGGTGTTTGGGAAGGCGTGTCACTTACCCGTGGAGTTGGAGCATAGAGCTTGGTGGGCGTTGAGGCAGTTGAATCTCGAGAAGCTGCGGGAACAAGTAGATCACAAGATTATACAAGGAGAGAATGAAGATGATACATGATAAAAATATTATTGAGCGGAGTTTTAAACCCGGATATAAGGTATTGCTGTACAACTCAAGACTGAGGTTATTTCCGGGCAAATCAAAGTCAAGATGGTCAGGGCATTTCGTGTAGTTGAAATTCATCCTACTGGTGTTGTAGAGATTGCTGCAGAAATAACTCTCGCAAGTTCAGAGTCAATGGGTCACATATTAAAACATTATGTAGGCATGGATGCAGAAAATGTAGTGTCAATGATTCATTTAATCGAGCCTCCGATGTTGAGCGTACCTTAGATGCGCTTACCTGCGTCGTGCCGCGACGTTAAATCAGGCGCTTCATGGGAGGCAACACATTGAACTGTTGTATTCGTCGTGCCACGACATTAACTAAGGCGCTCGTTGGGAGGCACCCAATTAGTAGTTGATTTTAGTGTAGTTAGAATTTTTCTTTTGTTTTTAGGCACTAACAAGTTTGCAGGTGAGTTGGGGCAAGTTGTAAGTACACTAGGCGCTGAAGGACTCGGGGTGAAGGGATCAACCCGGAGATAGGTAAAAAGTGGCGAGAAAGGAAAAATTTCGGAGGTCAGGTCCGCGGCCGCTCTCAGACCGCGCATATTGAGTCTCACACTACCTCGTGATTCTTGCAACGTCCGCGGCCACGGAACAACCGCGCTTGGACCACGCATATTGAGTCCCATACTGCCTCACATGCGCGGTCGCGCACTGGGCGTCGTCTTTAGGTTTAGTTAGAGTTAATTTTCTTTATTTTTTTCTTCTTTTCTTATATTTTCATTACTAATAACCCCCTCCCCTTTTTTATTTTTTTCTTATACCCTACCCCTTTTCACTTAACCCCAATACACGATCCCCCCCCCCCCTCTTCCCTTACAAATCAAAACAAACAAAACCTTGAACTAAAAGAACCCCAACCCTTCTGCCCCACCGAATCGACCCCCCCCCCCCACTCTATCCTCTTCTCTCTTCTAATCTTCTCCTCATACAACACACTCACAAGTCCATCTGGTAAGGGCCCTTGTTTAAATTTTTGTTAGGTTATTTGAATTTCTTAGTTATGTAGTAGTTTTCTTCTTTTTTTTTTGTAGTAGATTTGTTATTTTCATGTGCTCTAGTTACACTACTGGGTATGTCAGGGTAGTAGTAGAACTCTATCTTGACGGGTTAGGTTGACATTGGTATATCTGTGGTTGAATTGGGGTTATCAAATTGTTATTTGGGAGTTCGGGTGAATTATGCACATCAAGTGTTTGATTAAATGCCATAGTGAGTCTTGAATGTCATTTGTGGCCAATTATGCGGATGAAATCAGAGTAACCGCCCTTGGTTCACATCTCTTGTTTTTTGCTGATGGTTGTTGATACCCAATTTTTCTCTGTGTATTTTTTTATATACGAAACACTTTCAAAATAACGTATATACGCATATATAAGCATGCCTAAAGATTTTGGTATTTTTTTCAATTTTTAAAAGATTTTTAGAATCAAGTTATTGTCCATTTTAGTAGTACAAAATCAGTGATTATTCCTAAAAAAAATCAACTTTGGTGAATAATTTATTTTATTCCCACCTTTACACCAAAATATAGTTAAGGTAATTTCTGCACATTTTTACAAATTTATTTGGTATTTTAAAAAGCTAAAATGCATATAATTGCAATTCTAGCCTATTTTAAGTTCAATAGCATTTTAATTATAAAAATTGGTTCCAGCATTTTTAATTTAATATCTATGTGTTATTAACTGACTCAGTACTTTTAATTTGCTTTTAAAATCATTTTTACTATTTTTATAAATAAAAGGGAAAATTGGCTATTTAACATTTAGCCTCATTTCTTTGCAATTACAGCCTATTTTGCATTTCAATTTTAGCCCTCAAATTGACCCAATCCTAACCCCAATTGGACTGGCCCAATTCAAATTTTACCCAACCCCTTAACCCATTTGTTTAACCCGCCCGGATTTTCTTTCAATCCAGGCCGTTGATCATTTTGATCAACGGCCAGGATCACCCCTTTCCATTCTAATTCACCAACCCCACCCTAATCCACCCATTTCATGTAGTCTGCCGCCCTTGAATACTCTCCACTCCCAAAATTCTCTCGAAGGTTGTCCAGAACCCTAACCGTCTCTAACCCTTTTCCACTGTACTTTCACCGGAATCCATGGCTTCTCAAGCCATGGATGGTCTGTGCTCAGCCCCCTCCACCATTAGACCATGGGTGTTCGAACCTTTGAGGTTTGACCTCGATGATTCTCTTTCAGACCTTCTTAGATCTACGGTTCTATGGCCTCTCCGGCCATGCTCAGTCGTATTCAAGCATTAGGAGCCTATTTCCCACCTCATCCGACTCCAGATCGGAGTTTCTTCCAAGCCTTTCTCATTTCTAGGGTTTCTCCGAAACCCTATGCAATTCGAGGTTTTTCTTTGTTTGTTTTCTTAGATCTGTGATATATTTGTGTTCTACTGGATTTTTTAAGTGTTTTCCCCAATCTTTTCTTTCAAAATTGTTTCTCTTCGATTTTGGGTTTCTGAAAGGTTTTCAAAACATCTTTCTGATTCTTTTCTTTATGTGTGTTTGTCTATATTATGCTCGTGTGTTTTCCTTCTCTACCACGCATGTGTTGTTCTTCTGTTTTCTTCCTACTATACATGATTCTTCTATATCTTTGTATTCTACTGTGCCTTTAGACTAGGCTCGCATGTTAATCTTTGTTATGTTCTTCTATCTGTTCTTTGCTATATTTTCAGTATTTTTCTACTGTACGTGTTTCCTACTGAGTTCTTAAATTTTGTTTGCTTTACCTGACTTTGTTTGAGTTCTAAGCATGCTTCCTTTATTGTTTCTTAAGTTTAAATCACTTCTTCTCTTTGCTGAACTTGCTTAAATTTCGAAGCTTTTCTCAAACATGTTCTTTATGCTTTCAAACCTGCTATCATGTTTGTTGGTCTCTTATGAGTCTCTGAAAGAGACCTCTGAGTCTGTTTCAATGGCTTGCCTTTTAATCTCTGTGTCTGATTCGAGTTAAAACCCTAGAATTTGGGGGTTTCTTTGGGAAGTTCGATTTTGTGTTTGGATCGGGGTTCTACTTTGAAACCCTGAACTCTCAGACTCATTCTGAGTCTATAAATTGGACCTGAACCTTTTTTATGACTGTTTCTATGATAGTCCTTCCTAATCAGCATGACAACTCCTTCTTGTTTGATATTTGTGTGCTTTATATATGAGAAATTCTTCTTTCAAAAAGTTTTTGCCAATTATGATTGATTCCGAATTCCTTTTAGTAAGTTTTGATTGATTGTTATTGATTTCCCTTAAGTAAAACCCTTTCCTCTCTTTTCCTGACTTGGTCCATTCAAACAAAGCCTGCTATTTTGATTTTACTGACTGTTTGATTGATTCCTTTTCCTTATTTTCACAAACCGTGTACCACTGGACTTTTTTTTTCCTTAAATAAACTCCTATGTATTTACCCTCTTTGTGTTACATTGGAGAAGATTTCAGTCAAATTCTTTCCTTAACTGTCTTCTACCCGTTTGAAATCAGAATCCCTTAACTAAAAGGAGACTTTATGTGATTGATTGTAAAACTATTTTTGTTACCTTTTCTTACTTGCCTTCTGCACTATAAAAGGGGACTATCCTTCTGCACTTTCAAGCACACATGATTGAATACTCTTTAAGACAACTTCGAATTCAATACTTTTACACACCTTCAACTTATGCTACTCACCTCACACTCTCAATTTCAATACTTTCACATTCTCATCTGAGTTTCTTCTGGTTGTTTGCTTGCACTTTGGGCTTTACAACTACTTTTTCTCTGCTTATTTCTGAAACTGGTATGTCCTAATTTAGTTTCATCCATCACACCAATGTGTTTATTTACAGCTTCTGCAATCCTGTTTACTTTGCTGTCCATGCTCATTGATTAATCTGTATATTATTCTCTTTGCACCTGTTTTCTGCTGTGAATCCCTATACCCCTATTCCCTCTATGTGTTTGAGTTAAGGTTCAGGCATGGCAGTATCCAAATTGCTGCTCATGTTTGGACCTGATCCTTAATGGATCCTAACTCCCAAACAAATGTGGCTAACAGGTTGGTCAGGGGTGTGCTAGTACTCATAATTGCTGGGTATGACCACTAGCCTGCCATGGCCTTCCCAGAATTCCCTCTACTACACTTACACTCATTCCTAGTTTCTATGTTCTGCCCCCCTCCTATGAGCCTTGCTTTGGGACCTTGAGTTCCCTCTGAACTTGGACATCTGAGGGCTGGCCCTTCCACACTGCACTTTAATTCAATTCTGTAGTTTATTTGGGTGTAAGCATTGCCCGGAGTTCATGAAGCCCCTGGGAACTCTGACATACCCAAAAATGAGAAAGGCTTTCGAAATCAGATCTTTGGAGTTGGTTTATTTCATATTTCAGACTTGGAGTCTAAATTAGGCTCTCCTTGGTTGTACTTTAATTTCAAATGTAATTTTACTTTTCTTTATTCATTCTGGGTTGTAATAATTTGTATTAACTTATGGGGGTATATAGTGAAAAGGGGAGGGTCACTCGTGTATGCATGTTGGTAGACATCATGTTCTTAGGTGTTCATTCCTGCAATCTCATCCTGCTTTTCATCTATGCATATCATATAGAAATCCTGCTTATAGTTCTTCACTTATGCATGTCATATAGAAATCTTGTCTATAGTTCTGCACTTATGCATTTCATATAGAAATCCTGCTTATAGTTCTGCACTTATGCATGTCATATAGAAATCCTGTCTATAGTTCTGCACTTATGCATTTCATATAGAAATCCTGCATATAGTTTTGCACTTATACATATATAGATACCATGCCTTTGAGGTTCTGCACTCATATAGATACCATGACTATAGGTTTCTGCATTCTTGCATCGTATAGATAACCTGCTATAGGATCTTTTAAATTCTGCATTTTGCATCTATCGTTAGGCAAACGGTTTATAGGTTTAAAACAACAAAATCGCATTATAGATACCATGCCTATAGGACTCTCGCGTTTCTATAAACGTTTTAAAATCAATCACGCCTAGAAAGCATGTCTATAAGGGTAATCAACTGAATCTGAATCAAGCCTAATATCAATAATTTCGATACTCAACATCTGCAGAGTGTATGTTTGCTTTCTTTAAAATCAGTATACTTCGCATTGCTAGATATCATGCCCATAGGTCTCACCTAGGCAAGCCATTAGGTAATTAATTAACTACACCAGCTTTAATAATTACAACCAGCAGGCAGGCCTAATTTGGACTTCTTATCTGAAAATATGTGATAAACCAGCCACGCCTTAACGTTTAAGTTTAATTAAAGACCTAATCAGTATCTGAAAGACATGCTAAAACTATATGTTCTTTATGTTTTAAGGAGGTCTGTTTGAGCCTTGTCTGTTATGTGCTTCCCCATACTTGTCATGTATGTTTTGAATGTCGCCTTAGACTTTTGTCCTTTTTAAACTCTAAAAGCCAATTTTCCCTTCCCTTTAGGACTAGTAGTCCCTAATACCTCCGGGGCTGATAGGATTGGGACGGGTAATAGCATGCAATAAGTAACGAGACCATTCCGCGATTTAATACCTTAATGGGGTGGGTAAGGGTAGACATGGATATGATGACCACGCGATAGCACCACGTGTATAAATGGTTATCGGGTGTTGTGTGGGGTGATCAGTGTTATTTATAAACCTAGGATCCCCTCCCTCTTTACTTGTTTACTTCCTTTTTCAGAATTTTAAAGCTGTTTAGTTTTCAGTTTCTTTAACTTCTTCTTTTACTTCAATCACTTGTACTTGTTATGCAAAATCTCTCTTTTAATTGTCTGATTTTCAATACTTTTTCTCCCCAAACTTCCGTCTCTTTCACTTTTTTTTCGAATTACTTGCATCAGTTATTTGACCCCTTCTCCTTTACTTGTGTATCTTTCTTTAATTATAAAACTACCTTCTTCCAAATTTCAGCACTCTTTAAACCTCTTGTACTTCTTTTATTTGCAACCGTTATCTAGTATTTACAATGCTTGCTTGATTACTTGTTGTTTGTATTTAAAGTCACAATTGTAGCATGGCCGGAAACCACACTAGTGGATCTTGAGGGGTGCCTAACACCTTCCCCTCGAGATAATTTCAAGCCTTTACCCAGCCTCTGGTTTTCTAAATTAAATTCATTTTTAGTGTCCTAATGCACTTAATCATTAGGTGGCGACTCTTCTAAATTGCAAAACCAATTCCCAAAAGGAAAAGAATTGTCCGCTCAAATGTCATAAACCCAATTTCGCGAGAAAAAGGGGGCATCGACAATCTACTAACTCAAAAAGGTATGAATAGCACAACCCAAAAATCTATTAAAATAAAATAGCATAAGCCACCAAAAGGATGGCTCAAATTCAATATAGATGGAGCATTAAGTGGAAACAATTGCCTAGGACGAGTACGTGGTGTGGCAAGAAACAGTACAGGGAGCTGGATCATGGCTTTCCACAAAAAAGTTGCAACCCTCTCAGAAACACAAGTGGAGCTCCAAGCTTTGCAGGAATGTCTTCAAGCAATAATAGAGCACAACTTAGTACTAGTAAAAATAGAAACAGATGCATCGGAGGTTATAAATATCTTACAAAATGATCACCCTGCTTACGCAAAATTAGTCTATGATTGCAGATGGTTGCTGCAACAAGCAAGGGAAAAGGGTCAGGTGATACTCAGGCATAGCTTCAGACAAGGAAACAAGGTGGCACATGTCTTGGCAAGAATGGCATTACTGCAGACCAACATAAATAAAATTACTCTTTTGGCAACCCCACCAGAACTGGCGATAGAAAAGTATCAAAGGGATCTGGAGGAAATTTTTTTCTGTTAAATATGTTTCTACTATTGTCTGTACTAAGTTGACTGCCCTAGGAAACAATGATGCCTTGCAAGGCACTACTAATGTTGTGTAATATGTTGGATGTTTAGTTCTTAATATAATATCCTTATTGTTCAAAAAAAATGTTACAAAAGAAATGTTGCTAAACGTAGATAATGTTTCAAAATACTTTGGTAAGGTAGTCCTCGATTTTCAAAATGTTATTAACAACTATATTAGTGCATTATAATCCAACAAGTATTAGAAAGTTGTAGAACATATTGTGAAGATATGTTAGACGATTTTAGAAGGATACCAGACCGTTCATCTAATAATTAACTTTTGTGTGAATTAAAAATTACTAATCACTTACTAGAGAGTACGAGCAACAGTGTAGAAATATGACATACCTAAACTTGATCATATGCTAGATGATAATGTTTCATCGAAACAGAGAAATAATTGAGAAAAAGTTATAAAAGTACATATGAAAAAATTCAATGCATAATCAAAGCTAAACCTTGACCAGAATCACGTTTTCAAGATTGTACTGCAAAACAATAATTCTGACAAAGCAAAATTATTCTTTATGGACTTAAAGGAACTGAAATATATTCCTATATCGTACTTTACTAACAAAGTTATGAAGTATAATAGACTTAGCAATATCAATAAATGGTGTAGCAATACAATTTAACTTAGGGTCATGCGACACACTCAAAATTTGATATTTCTCTTTAAGTAGACAATCATCATAAAAAGGTGACAGCGCAGTGATGAAACTTAATCAACAAGAAAATCATAACTGATAATCTAGGAGGAAGCACCTATGGTGAAACGTTTGACAATCCAAACAGTTGTCATGAGCTTTAAAGATCTAATGGACGTCGATGAACCATTTGGCAAAGAAACATGAATTTTGAAGATGATCTCCGTCAAATACTACCCGTAGTTCCAAAATTAATGATAAATACAAACAATCAATGCTAGCTTGATAAATTCTTACTTATAGTATCAAATGAACAACTACCAAAAAAAATATGTCGAGACATTCAACATCCAGTACATTCAACTTACTTCAAGTGAAGATAAGCATACAATTAGCATGACTTTGTCATTCTCCAATTTAATTGGGTTTCAAGCGTAATGTAATCATACGACCGAACATTGCTTAATAAGAGATATATTTCTCATTGAATAAAAGTACAAGCTATGCAAAATATATGAATGGAAAAGTTATAAAAGCTTGCAGAAATGAATATGTTGCTTAACTAAATAAGATGTTGATTATTAATTTTTTCCCCTTATATATGCTTTCTTAAACTATTGAAATTATTCTACTTTCATATGAATAATTGGCTAAATATATACGTGCAACGCACGTACATAGAAACTAGTACATATAAAATATATATTATACATATAATAAGTATATATTTTTTTATATCTAGCTAGTAAATATAATTATTTGGCCGACCAGCTAAATGTGTAACTTGCCATATACCCAATTTCTTAGATCTAGTTAGTAATCAACTATAGCTGCAGGTCGTGGCGACTAGTGTCATTCTAATTTTTTAAATATTAACCTAAATATGTGTGCAATCAATCACTTAAATATATATATATATATATATATATATATATAAAATTTATGTTCATCGGCTAAAAAAATAAATAATGAATTTGACTGGCTATTTGTGTTAAAATCACTTAATTATTCTAGAAGAATTGGCCATTTGTTGCCCAAGCTTACTTCAGCAAAGCCCGGGTCACACATAACGTAATAACGTAATAAAAATCTAAGAATATGAAGGGACATGCTTTCTAATAAGACTATCGGTGAGCAACTAAAAACTATCCACTAACCTTCTACCTTAATCCTCGACCTCCACACCCTCATATCAAGGGTCATGTCCTCAGTGAGCTGAAGCAGCGCCATGTCCTATCTAATCACCTCTCTCCAGTACTTCTTACGCCTACCTCGACCTCTTCTCACTCGCCATGGCCAACCTCTCACACCTCCGAACAGGAGTATCAATGCTCCTTCTCTTAACATGTCCGAACCATCTCAGCCTCAACTCCCGCATCTTGTCCTCCAAGGAGGCTACTCCCACTCTGTCTCAAATAACTTCATTCTTGATCTTATCTCTACTGGTACACCCACACATCCATCTCAACATCCTCATCTCTGCTACTTTCATCTTCTGCACGTGGGAGTTCTTGACTGGCCAACACTCCGCCCCATACAGCATAGCCGGTCGAACCACCACTCTATAAAACATACCCTTAAGTTTTGCCGGCACATTCTTATCACATAAAACACCGGAAGCGAGCCTCCACTTCATCCATCCCTCTCCGATGCGATGTGCGACATCTTCGTCAATCTCCCCGTTATCTTGGATAATAGACCCGAGATACTTATAACTCGCTCTCTTGGGGATAACTTTAGCATCAAGCTTTACCTCTGCGTCTGTTTCATGGGTCTCATCACAGAATTTGCACTCCAAGTATTCTGTTTTGGTTCTACTCAATTTGAAACCTTTAGACTCCAAGGTCTGTCTCCAAGCCTCCAACTTCGCGTTAACTCCGCTTCGCGTCTCGTCAATCAATACTATATCATCGGAAAATAGCATGCACCAAGGCACCTCTCCTTGGATGTGTCGCGACAATACATCCATCGCTAAGGCAAATAAAAACGGGCTAAGAGCCGATCCCTGGTGCAACCCCATCACCACAGGGAAATGCTCCGAGTCACTACCCACGGTCCTCACCCGAGTCTTAGTATCGTCATACATATCCTTAATCACCATAATGTACGCTACCGGAACGCCACTAGCCTCCAAACACCTACACAGGACCTCCCTTGGGAATTTATCGTACGCTTTCTCAAGGTCAATAAACACCATATGCAAGTCCTTCTTCCTCTCCCTGTGCTGCTCCACTAATCTCCTTACCAGATGAATCGCTTCCGTAGTCGAACGCCCCCGCATGAATCCAAACTGATTCGCGGAAATAGACACGCACTTCCTCACCCTGGCCTCCATCACCCTCTCCCAAATTTTCATAGTGTGACTCAACAACTTGATAAATGTTACATATAAGAGATAAGAAAATTATTCAAATTTAAAATCTCAAAAGATATGCTTATTTCACTATTTACATATTGAAGAAAGCTAATACATTATTAATAAATTCATAACTAAACGTATAAAGATTTAAACTCTAAGGCAGGCATTTTAAAGCTACCTAGAAAAATAAATTCTTTCAAGATCGATAGAAGAACTTTATAAGTTTAGCTCGTTTTGTTGATTTATTCTCTTACTAACAATATAACGTTTGAATTAGAGAAGATTCGTGTCCAATTTTTCAGCAAAACGTTATCCAATAGCTTTCCCCGGACACGATATAAGAGCTTAACAATCAAATTTTCTATCTAAATATTTTTTGGAATTTGTCCAATGGAAAAGATATTATATGCAAATCTTCAAATCTTATATCTTATGCAAGATAGAAACTTTGTGCATATTTTTAAAACATTTATTAGTAATATTAATGATTCTATATGGCTGTTATAGAGGAGTAATTTTACAAAGAGCGTTCTGCTATAAATATGGTTCTTGCTGTTATAGGTAAAACAACTATTATAGAGAGGTAAAATATAACTTAAAAATCAGTTTTGAGGAAAACTTGACTTTTATAGTGAATGACTATTATATATGGATGATATTATAGAGATGTGTGACCGTATACGCTAGTAAGTATTACCTTTCCATTGCATTATCACTAAGGTAAGAACTTTTGTTCACTCCTATATAGTCAGACCTCTCTATAACAACATCCCTATATAACAGTTATTCACTATAAAAGCTAAATTTTTTCGAAACCGATTTTTATATTATGTTATGATATATATCCTCTATAATAGCACTTCACTATAGCAGCCAAAAAATATGGGAACAAATGCCGCTGTTATAGAGAAGTTTGATTAATGTACAATGGACTACACCGGAGCTAAAAACGGATTAACTACTCAATGGCGGGTTGAAATTTCTTTTCACCTATTTGTCTGTTTAGGAATCTGTTACTATTGACATGAGATTCAAATTCGTAAGACTAATTTAAGGCTAATGTTCTAACTTCTAACCGCTAGCTTTATACAGTTGATGGGATTAAATAGATCTTTCTTCAACTCTTATCCGCTTGAAATGCATCTAGATTCCAAATTTGAACTAAATTATCCAAACTTATCTCACAATAATAAGAGCCAAGTACCTCTTATTATCAACTCTACATTGAATTACTGCTGCAAGAGGAATTTTATCAAAATGGTGAAGTCTTGACTTTACTTATAGGCTATTTGGTCTAATTTTTTTTTTTTGAGAAAACTTTCAGAAACCACTATGTTGTAGTGGTTATTAGCTAGTTGTAGCTATCATTTACTATATTACTTCCTATAGTTATGTTTTCAGATTTTTTAGAGTGTATTCGATGTATTTAAGCTACTGTATTCATGAATACAGTAGCATTTCTAGGCGTGAAATAGGGGATTACAACTAGACAGATTTTTGTATTCGAGTGTATTCGACTGTATTCATGGCGTGAAACATGGGATTACAGCTGGACAGATTATTGTATTCGACTGTATTCACGGCGTGAAACAGGGGATTGCACTGTTTTTAAACGAAAGTGAATCAATTAACATAATAGACTCCTAATATAACTCAACAAACTCAATTATAACACACAAAAATTTGTATTTCCGATTATAAAAAAGATTCTCAACCGAAAAACACCCCAAAAATATAGCAATCTTCAAAGAAATTATATAATACATCTGAATACATAAATTATATTAATTAAAAAAACCATATGAATACATTCATGGAATATAGCGATACAGTGAATACAATGAAATACATAGAATACAACGGGATACATAGAAATACAATAAAAAACTAGACAATGAATACAATGAAATACATATAATACAGCGAGATACATTGAAATACAATGAAAAAAATATTATGAAATACAACGAGATACATTGAAATACATTGAAATATATCAACAGAAAATTCAAGTTGCTCAGCCCAACTCTGTCGTCTTTGTTCAAGAACAACCCTAATGTCGTCTCGTTGAAGCAACATCTGTATCCAGTCCTCGCTCGCCGTCACCGTTGTCTCCGGTTGCCGACGATCCAGCGCCGCCTTTAATTCCAACTGCTGTTGCATCGGAGATCGTACATGATCGAAGTTTCCATGGATTTCAGAAGTAGTAGAGAATCAATCACGAGTAGCACCGTTTAGAATCTGCAGGGGCCTTCACCGCCGGCGATAAAGGCTTCGATAGAGGCACTGCCAATTGTTGAAATTGTACAAGAAGAAGAAAAGAGGATATGAGATCGGGAAGTAGAGAGAGAGGGAGAATAGATATGGGGTAGGGGATAGGAGAAATTTGAGGGGATGTGAGAGAGAAAAATAATACAAAGCTTATTTTATGGCTTAAGGGTAGGAGGTGACCATAAATAGATATTTGGCTATAAAAAATCAAAAAGTAGTTATAGAATATTATTTTTTAAAAGAGTAGTTATTTAAAATAAATAAGGTATCAACCTTTGCTATAGGAGGTAACTAATCCTTTTTTTTGGGCAATTTTTTTGGGGTATTTGGGCAATCTTTTTGGGCTATTTAGGCATTTTTTTTACTGATGGGCTATTTGGCTTTTGAATTACTGTTTGAGTATAAGCAAGAGAAATTTTCAGAAAGCATTATCTTTTAGTGGTAATTAGCTATCTATAGATACCATTTGCTATATTACAGATTGTAGATACATTTTTTGTTATTATAAGATGTATTTAAGCTATTGTATTCACGAATACAGTAGCAAAAACGGGCGTGAATCAGGGAAGTCCAGCTAATCAGTTGTTGTATTCGAGTGTATTCGACTGTATTCATGGCGTGAAACATGGGATTACAGCTGGACAGATAATTGTATTCGACTGTATTCACGGCGTGAAATAGGGGATTACACTGTTTTCAAACGGAAAGTGAATCAATTAACATAATAGACTCCTAATATAACTCAACAAACTCAATTATAACACACAAATTTTGTATTTCCAGTTATAAAAAAGATTCTCAACCGAAAAATACCCCAAAAACATAGCAATCTTCAGAGAAATTATATAATACATCTGAATACATAAATTATATTAATTAAAAAAAATATATGAATACATTCATGGCATATAGCGAGACAGTGAATACAATAAAATACATATAATACAGCAGGATACATTGAAATACAATGAAAAAAAAGATAGTGAATACAATGAAATACATGGAATACAGCGAGATACATTGAATTACAATGAAAAAAAGACAATGAATACAATGAAATACATGAAAATATAGCGTGATACGTTGAAAATACATTGAAATATATTAACAGAAAATCAAGTTGCTCAGCCCCAAACTCCGTCGTCTTTGTTCAAGAACAGACCCTAATTTCCGGCGAATCCGCCGCCGAGCAAAAATCCTAAATCTTACTGTTCCCACGCATCAAAATTACAAATTCAACATCAAAATTACAGGCCTTATGTCCCTCTTGTCTCTCATCATCCTTTGTTAGCAGTACCCGCAGAAGTCAATCATATCTTTAACTCTGTACAGCAAATCTCCCTCTTCGTCATCATCCATCTAAAAAAACCCGAATCACCAAAGCAAACAACATGAAAAAAAAATAATCAAATTGAGTAGCAGAAGGAGCAAGATCCCCTGTTACACAGTTGAATTGGACCCGAAAGAAGGAAGAGACAAATGGAGCGGAATTCACAAACTACTAGTTTTTGGGCATCTAAGTTGGCAAATAAAACGTGAACTCCGACAGGAAATGAGAAATAATCAAGTTAGAAAACGTAATTTTGATGTGAATTTGTTCTGTTGCAGTTTATGTTATGTGGTAGGTGATGTGGGTGAGAGGAATTCTGAGATTGAGCATCGTGTTTTTAGGGAATGGGGGAAGAGAATGACATGTATCAAAGTAGAGAGAGAAAGAAAATAGTGTAACTGAATAGCGTATTTAGTGGCTTAGGGGTAGGAGGTAACCAAAATTAGATATTTTGCTATAAACATTAAAAGGTATCTATAAAATATAATTTTTTTAAATGATATTTGTTTAAAATAAATAAGGTAAAAATTCCTTTTTTATATAGAGAGTCTCAGCCCAATAGAAGTGTCTATCACAGCCCAATAAATGTTTGAACCCACAAAAATGTCACATTTCGCACATATATAGGCAGGGAAAAGAGAAAAGAGTTGAAGGAAGAGAAAAATGGCAGAAAGGAGGAATAAGGATGGCAAGAAAAAGGAAAAGGGAACAGGGTGGCCATCAATCAAACTCAAGCTTAATCTTCAGCTCAATCGCCTCAAAGATAACGATCTTATTACTGTATGAATTCTTCCCCTCTTTCCGGTTTTGCACAAAAAAATTGTTCTTCGTTTACCCCTAATTTAACCCCCCCCCCCCCCCTCAAAAAATAAAATAAAAATTCATGAGCCTCATAATTGTGTCTTTCAAAGTTGAGCAAATCTGAAACTCGTTGTTTTACACATTTACAATTGAAACATTAACTGTATAACTTGAGATTTTGCTGCCTTAGTACATGCATTTGTTTGACACTTCGTTTTATAACTTGAGAGGTGCACACTTTAATTTACTTAACTGTGTATTCAACATGACGTTTATGTGCGAACCTTATTCTTCTTCATGAGCCAAGCATGTGGAAATGCTTTTTGATAATGAGTGACGCCAAGACTCGAACCCATGACCTTTGTATGTTCAATACCATGTTGAAGTGGGTCACTATCTCATCTAAAAGTTTAACTTATCGAGAATGCATACTTTTATTTACTCAATTATTAGTTTATTGAGAAAGGTAACATGTAAAGAAATATCAGTCCAGCTTTTATTTACTAAATTATGTCTTCAACAATTGACAAAGAGTAATTTGAGATTCACTGCTCTTGCTCCTTTAGCAAATTTGTCATGCATTAGAAGTGGATGTTTCCTCAGTAAATCACTTGTTATTTCAAGACAGTTGAAGTTTTCTTGTTGCAAAGATTATGACTAAGCTTAAATCAAGAGCAGTTTATTATTAAATGTTCACATTCGAGAATGGTCCATTCTTCCCATAATTGTGTGTTGTTGGTTTTGCTATATTGATGATGAGTTTCTACCAATCCTTTGTTGAAACAAGGATGCTCATAGTTTAAGGTGAAAGAAATAAAGAGTAAGATTGCTTAGCTGCCGAATTGGTATAGAATGTTATAGGTGAAGCTAAAAGGTTACTTAAATTGTTGAAAGATATAGGTGTGCTTCACTTACTTGTAAGACTTCAGTTAAATTGATGATTCCATATTTTCTAGACATCCCAAAAAGAAGTTTTATCAATAAACTGAAATGGAGGGAGAGTTTTTCTGGTGAAGAACCCCTCTCCTTCTTGTCCTTCTCTACTCTAACAAATTCAATTTTGATAGGTTCACCATAACAACAACAACTACTACGCCTCAATCCCAAACAACTAGGGGTTGGCTTTATGAATCCTCACTGACTACATTACTCCATTTAAATCATCTCATGCCAAGTTTCGTCATGTTCATTCAAAATGGAAACATAAAAAACATCCTTATGAGATTCAACTAAGATTTCTTCTTGATGTGATTATCAAAACAGAGAAGCTGAAAACAATATATCATGGATTTAACCACGGATAAATCATCCAACTCGTGTATTCGGCAACAGTCAAACTGGACCTTTTTTGCTATCATATTAGGAAATAAGAATTGCTAATCTTTTCTTGAAGTGATGATGTTTTGTCAAGGTCTTAACTTGGTGATTAAGTGCTATTCTTGACTTATCTGCTTCTAATACTTCCTTTATTTGCTTAAGGTATTCAGGTTCAGAATTTCTTTACTCCAGCTGAATCAAAGGCTTTTGTCAAAGCTGCGGAATCACTTGGGTTTGTTCACCAAGGAAGCCTTGGTCCTGCATATGGCGAAGCTTATAGAGACAATGATCGTGTATCCATGCATGATCCTGATCTCGCAGATGCAATATGGAGATCTGGACTGAACAGATTATTTTCAGACATAAAAATTCGAGGCAGAGTTGCTATTGGGTTGAACCCTAATATTAGATTTTACAGGTTAGGTGTCTTTTCGTCATAAAACTGCTCTATTATTATGGCGTACAATGTCAATTACCGACTTAGATACAACAATCTGTGATACTTCTCCATGCTGAGTAGTAAAACATGTTAATTTAATAAAAATTGGCATATTTAAGCTTTATTAAGGTTGATAAACATTGACGAGATTGAATAGGTTATAATCGACCATGTAGACGAGAGAATGGATCTACAACCTACAAGACAGCAGAATAATCCAATTGAGGGCTGATTTTTCAGGGTTTTCTGGGTAAGGTCCTGATAGTTACTCCCTTTGTTCCAATTTATGTGAACCTGTTTGACTGGGCACGAAGTTTAAGAAAAAATGAAGACTTTTGGAATTTGTGGTCCTAAACAAGTTAAAAAGGGGCCCAGAGTATTTGTGTGGCTATAAAAGCTTCTCATTAAGGGTAGAATTGTAAGTTTAAGCTAAATTGTTTCCAAATTTAGAAAGGGGTCCTTCTTTTTGGAACGGGCCAAAAAGGAAATAGGTTCACATAAACTGGAACGGAGGGAGTACTTGCTTTTAAGGGTTGTGAGGCAGTTAACAAATAGGTGATTATTTAAAGCTTACAGAAACAAAGAAGTAAATAGTAGGCGCACTTGATTCCAAAACATTGAACTCACAAGTTACAACAAACCTTATCTTTTCAAACAAGCAGTACAGTAAATCTGTGCTGGATAGGAATAAAATGAAGCAACAAACCTTATGATATATATTCTACTATGCAAGAAGAAAATCCAGGGTGTACCACAAAATACAACATTAGGTTTCTCTTCCTCCCCCGGCCCGTAACAGAAAGTTGGCATCCACTACTAAAAAAAAAGGAAAACATTGGCGCAGCTGAAATGAAATACATGACATTTGAGAGTGGATGTTGGAAAGTAGCAGAAAATTATAAGGAAAAAAGAAGTAAGAGTAGAGGGATGGTAAAATGAACGATAGGAAAGAGGGATGGTAAAATGAACGATAGGAAGTCGCTGGGAGAGCTATTGGGGCAAGGAACAAGAAACAAAAAAAAAATGTAGGAAGAGGTTGGTGTGCTGATGTTGTGCCAGTGAGGAGGGAAATGACTTTATGGCATTTCTCCCGACTCCCTTAATACTAATTAATGAATTATATATTTTAGTCCTCTATTGCTTGATGATGTCTTAACATAATGCAATTAGTTGCAATTCGTTTCATAATCTTTTGTATACTATAAGTGTGGCTTGTTTGATAATATCTTCAGAAAATTTCATGTTAGAGATAGATTGCCCATGTCAAGTTTAAATTGTTTGAGCAGCAATCTGAATTCTTTGATTAATATTTTTTATTGCAATTAACTATAATATTTGTCTAGGACATTATTAAACAATCTAAAATTATACAAGTCAACATGATATGGATCGGAAAATTTTTTAGTGTTACTCTTCTCAAATTGAAAAAGAAAAAGGTGCTGTACTTTGGAAGGATGGTATATTGAATACTCACCTGAGTTTTAGGAGAGGGACAACAGCTGCAACAGTGATGTATTTGTTTGTTGGTAAGTCATGATTTTCAAGTCCAAGAAGACTCTCTGTCTTTTTTTCATTTACAGGGAGGTAGAGTGCTAGGTTTTTCCTTGAATAACCTAGATGTAACTTTTAAACTTGCATCACAATAGCTGCCTCAGATCCCTGCATTTACTGCAGCCCGTTGGTGCTATTTTATTGGATTGTAATACCTTACTTCAAAAAAGAACCTTGTAAACTGAAAATAGAACATATAACTAAATAACAAACTACTACAACATGCTCGAAAGCTTTGCCCATGTAAAATGATAAATCCTCTTATATCTGGACTCCAGTTCAAAAAAGATAATGATAAATCCTCCTATATGTCCCTCTAATATCATGGCCTTTGCAGCCATTGTGTTTCTCATTTCCTTTTTCCAGAATACATGTTAAGACGGACAATATAACAAATGTTTGATCCTCTTCAATAACTGTTGTTGCTCACCAGGTACAAGGCTGGCCAGAGATTTGGACGGCATATCGATGAAAGTGTTGACGTTGGAGAAGGAAAGCGCACACACTACACTTTGCTAATATATTTAAGCGGTGGTTCTAAATCTAAAACCAAAGATGATAAAGAATCTCAGGATTCTTTATCTGAGACCCTTGTTGGAGGGGAGACTGTCTTTTATGGTCCAAGAAATGCTTTGGTTGCTGAGGTAGCATTCCTTCCCTTTTCAGCAATGTGCCAACTCCCACTCTCTCTCGTTAATGTTCTCATTCTCGATTCCCTTCACACATATATGCATGTAATACTTAATCGGGATTGTTATCACGTTCTTTCATATATCAATTCCTCCATATTAGCTAAGCATTAAATCATGATTTTCTTGTGCTACTTATATACTATTGTGTTGCATAGTCTGGCATCAACTGAAGGATAATGACATGATTTTCTTGAATAAATATCTGTTATTGTTATGCTATTTATAATCTATACAGGTACCTCCAACTGAAGGAATGGCTCTTGTTCACATTCATGGGGATAAATGTATGTTGCATGAAGCTCGGAATGTCACTAAGGGTATCAAATACATATTACGATCTGATGTTGTATTTGCTTGAACAAATGCCAAATCCTGAAGAATTGTGTACTTTTTCTACCTCCTCCTGAGTTTAATGTGTGAAAGTCTCTCCGACTTTTTGTAATTCACCTTCTATTTGTAACTTAATGCTTAAGTGGAACCTCTGCTGTATTCTGCAATCATTTTGTCAGCTTCTGGGATCGGCCCAGAAAGAAATTTAAATGATACTACTTTTTTATATCATACTGGGAAAACACTTTGCTTAAGTATTGAATCTTTCAAGAGTATGAACTGGTGAAAGGATTTGCTTTCCGAGTTTAGTAATATTCACGAGCAAATTAAGATGTGTGGAACTTTATTATTTTCTGATTTTTATATTCGGAGAGTTGAGTTGGTTGATTCTTATGAAGTTGGCACTTTCTATTAGAGATTATAATTGATGTCTGTATTTTATCTATTGATATATTTCCGCAGAAGCTAGTATTTGTAGGTGGAATACCTTCATTTCTGGAGACTTTGTACCCCACCCCCTTCTCTAAATCTACGAACTAGTAGTAATATTTTTCAATTTTGATGACAGCATATTTAAAAGGAAATGTGGTCATGTTTTCTTAATACAATCAAAAGGATAGATAACGAATAAAGCTTAACAATGTGATGACGTTATTCTTTCTGCGCTGCCTCTGCATTAAGCCTCACAATTCAGAGAATTATTATCCAGAAAAAAGGAACAAATAGGGGTTACCCAAAACACTCATTTTCAAACACACTTAACAAATATAAGGCCGGTTTCTCAGTTAACAGCTCTGCAGTTGAGTCTAACTTCACCATTTTCTTGAACACCAACATTTCCAAGCTTGACCATTGAAGCCGCGAACTCCCAGAAGAAGGAAGATTGGTCATTGGCAAATGCTTTAACAATCCAACCAGTCCTATAGTCATTCAACAAACTCTGATCTGATGCAAAAACACCTTTGCCTGCAACAATTTGCTTGTAATAGTTGTTGTCGAACACTGATGAAGTTGGGTCCAAGAATTGTCCTGCATTGCTATCTCTATTTGGTTTCGGGCAGTTCTTCTTTAGGCTCTCTGCAAATACTGCATTCAAGCTGGGATCAGTGTCATGCACTGAGCTGAAGTTACGAAGCCTGGCTTCAAAAGAAGAGCAGTGTGAAAATCCAAGTGTGTGTCCACCAGAGAGAGCAACCAAATCTTTCACTCCCAATCCCCTTTTGGCAAAGCTCTGAATGAGTTGGCTCGTGTTGAAGGATGGAGCTGGTAAGTTAATTGTCTCATTTGCCCTTGATACTCTCCCATCTTTCCTTCCTTTTAGTACGTTCCAATGTGGACCTCCAGACTACAAAATTGTCAAACATGATGAAGTTATAATGAGCTTGATTGGAAAAATGCGTGATCAGTAATATTGAAAATAAGGCTTATACATGTTAAAATACATTGATCGTATAAATGAATGACTGTTATATAGCAAATGTTGTTATAGAGAGGTATGACTGTATATAATTGAGAGGATGATAGACTACGTACCATAGCCACGACGTCTCTAGCTGCAATGGCAACAATGTCAGCACAAGAAACAGTTCTTGGGCAAGCCTTTTCGAGCATAGTTTTGGCATCATCAATCACGTAGAAGGCTCTAAGAGAGATGTTAGGAGGACCATCTTTCTCTGCTTTGTTTCCTGGAGTTGAGTCCAATAGAACTGATGCATCACATCCCTGTAATCATTAACAAAACAGTTCGTGATGACATAATGACTTGCATTATGTGCAAACAAGACACATATATATGTAGAGAGAGAGGGAGAGAGAGGGAGTGAGTACTCTAATGAAACAATCATGGAAAAACATCCTCAGAAGACGTGCTGGGACTTTAGGATCATAAGACGAAGCGTTGCGAACAGCTTGATAGATAATATCTTCAGCTTGTGGACATGTTTGATCATAGTAGTTTGCTCCAAGTGTTGCGTTGGACGGAGAGATTGTAGACAAAACAAGAAATATGGTTGCACAAAGGATTATCTGGAGAGACAAAGGAGCCATTGGCCACTACACTTGAAGAAGATTAAGCTGATAAATTGCAGATAATTAAGATTTAATTACAAGTTAGAAGGAAGATGATATGAGAGTGCAACAGGACTGGCTATATATAGCCGGGAATGAGGCAATAAACAAACAGCAAGTTTCGTGTTTGGTGCATGGTCATTTAATACTTTCAAGTCACTCCATAAAAGAGGGAAGCCTTAGGAAATTTGAAGAAATGCCTCTTATGTTGTGCTTTGAGACTAAGCGTTTCCAGCGATGCCTTTTATATTGTACTATCAACAACACATTGCTAAAGACTTCATGAATAATATATAGTTTTTTGTAGTACAAATTTCTTTTCTTTGGAAATATGTTAGGAGTAGCTTTTTATTTTTTATTTTTTTTATTTCATGGTAGAAAAAAGAAGATTAATTTTGCTCTTCTAGTGTCACTTTCCCGATTCCCGGATCTATTTTATGTGTAGAGTTTAAGTTGTACGCAATAATGATATATGCAATATCATGTTGTTTTAAGGTTAGTATATGTAAATTTCTTTGATAACTATAATTGGTAACATGATAAAATAATACACTATCTTGTATTATATTGTCAAACTACAGAAATTATGTGAAAAATCTTTACACTTAAATGTTTGTTGAAGTGTGAGTTGAAGAATTCATCTGATATATATATTCAATATGTGATTCATACATAATAACTACATGGGGAAGGTTATTGATGTGGCAAATCCACTTCCACTCATGTTCTACGACTACTAGTGGTTTAATCCATTTTAGAAACAAAAGCTATTATTGATGTGTTCAGACTATCTATCTACAAGGTAATTACATGTCTTGTGTGGAGTCTTTAACTAAAAAAGAAGTACAAGTTCAAGGTCAAATGAGGGAATAAAGAGTCGAGACCACGCACCAAACCAACAAACAGCTATAGTACTTTAATGTTTTAGTCAAAAACTGGAAAACCGGCATTATATTATAATCCCTTATCAGAGGGTTATACACTGATGCCGAATAGAGGCAACGCCACGTTAATCCTTTTTTTCTTTTAATAAAGCGATTGTTAATCTGTTTCTTTCAGGTTGGTATAAAACTAAGGCAAACAGTTGGTAAGGCTACTAGAGCCTAGAGGTACGCATTTGGACGTAAAAGAAACTGTACTTGAAAAAATAATAGCACTTGTCGTGGATTCAAGGAAAAGAAAGCAAGAATGTAAACATATTCCTCCTATGGATTAGTTTGGTACAATTAAAGATTTAACTATTTCAGGGTGTTGATATTTTATTACGTTTAAGTTTTATATACTTTTTTTTTCAAATGAGAAACAAAACAACATAAAAAAAATATAGCTCAAAATCAAGTAAGGAAATGAAATCCCAACAATATCTCCAACACGTAAAGAAATGCTAAAAAGGCATAAGTGCATGTCATCAAAATAAGAATTTTGGCTAAAGGCGGCTAAATTGACGCCATCATTTATCCTCTAAGTCTCTAAGGCCTTCTTATATTCCTCCTCCAACCGGGCATGCTTTTCCTCGACAACATCAAGTTCTTCAGCCTTAGAGTTTAAGGCTGCCTCCAAATTATGCGGTCATTTAGCAGAGGCAGCCTCGCGATCGGATGCAGCAAGGACAACATTATGAACATCAACTCATTTGGCCTTAATTTCGTCATATTGTGCCCTTAATGGAACAACCTCTTGGCTAAGAGTCATTGCTTCTTGTTCGCTTTGCTGCAATCGAGCCTCCAATTTAACAGCCTCGGCACCTCGAGTTTCCAGTTTTGAGAGGCGAGCAACAATTTGGCCCCTCTCGGCCGAAAGTTGATCCCGCTCAGAGCTAAGTTCCTCCTTATCATGAATTAACCTTTGGAGGCCCTCAGAGGCAAGGAAATTGGCCTTCAAATTAAAACAAGAATGCAAATTCAAACTTTATCATTCACTTATAGAAGAAACAACAGAAGAAAACAAAAACTATACCGCCGTTGTGTTGTGCATGGCATTGTTCAACAAACATTCTCCCGAGACAGTTCATATCTTTTCCCAATCTTTCTCTGAAGCCAGGCGCTTCAAATAGTTAGCAAGTTCCACCGGCAGGGACAACAAGGTGCATCCAGTGGAAACAAAGAGGGTGGCGCTCCTCCTCTTTTGGGGATCTTCTGAGAGAGCAGCATAATTTTGCCCAAGAACTGGGGACTGGGAAAGAGGGACTTCCTCCTCTCGGCAGCTACGGCTGGCGGAAATGATGTAGCAAGTGCTGGTGGCGAAGGATGAGTTGGAGAAGAGGGAGATGAAGAAGATAATGTTGTAGGTCAAGAAGCGACTACGGTAGGAGCAGTAATGGTTGGTCGTTGCTTGTCAACCAAAGACGGAAGAGGATCGGTACTTAACCCTATAGTACCGGGCGCGGCAGCTGGAACTTGGAAGCGTGAGTTGGCATCTTCTACCACATCAATCTCCCCCCAGAGTACCGAGGCATCATCCTCGATTGGTATAGATAACTCGACATATTGGACATTCAACTGAGTTGGTGAAAGTCGTCGTCCTCTATGTAGAGAAGCCCCTTCACCATTGGCTTCTCCGTCATCATCGATCATCGTGATTTCTGGGACTGAATTGGGCGTGGTGCTTGTCGCCACAACATCCGACGACAACTCGGGTGCTACGCTCTTTGTCTTTTTATTCTTTCCCCCGGCCGCGGAGGAACGCCTTTTTTTTGGTTGCTTGTTCTCCGTCCGGGGACTCCAAGAAGAAACACTTGCACCCAAAGCAGGCTCAAAGACACCTGTTCAAGTAAGCGCCCCCTGAAGCAGCCTCGCTGCATCAACAGGATTAGCCAAAATGTCCTCCTCGGGGACGACAACCGAGCCCTGGGGTAGACCTGAATTTGGCAAAGAGAGAAAGGATTAATCAGTTTCTTCACACAAAAAGCAACGACGAGGTGAGTTTAGGTTACCATGATTTTTGGCCTTCCACTATATTTAAGGGCCAGTTCTTTCCACGTGCAGATTTTGAGCGTAGTGGCATCAAAGATTTTCTGGACCCACTGGTCCTAGCCTTCAACCCTAGGTAGAACCCATCGAGTTGCTGAAACAGGCGAAAAAAGAGGGTCATTAAGGATATGAGAAAATTTCTAATGAAAGAAATATTAAACAAGGAGCTTACGAGTGCAGTTCCATGATTCCAGAAAGGATGAAGTCCTTGCCGGAATGATATTGTTTACTGCAACCGCAACGAACCGTTCCATCCACCCACGGTCGTTGTCATCATCCATGCTAGATAATAGAGCATGGTGACCGCGTTTGCTAAAGTTTATCATCCTCCCGCGGAAGATTTTGGGGGAATAGAGGTTCATCACGCGCGATAGGGATAGCTCCTCTCCCGTTTCTTGGCACAAGCGCCGAAGACAAGCAATCGTCCTCCACATGGAAGGACTTACTTGAGACAAACACACCTGGTAGCGAAGACGGAACTCCGCAATGACAGATTCAAGCTCTCCACTCAGAGAAAACACTCCCAAAGTAAAAGGATACACGTAAAAGTATGTAAAACCCTCCTTGGGTAGGGTTACCGGCTCTGCCAGATCAGGAGTGATAATGTCTAAATCCTGGCAACGACAATCTTCCTCCACAACGGGAATACTAGAAGGACGAATGGAAGAAGGGTATTTGCCAACGTCCCATGTACGAGAATTAGCAGAAGGAAACATCTCTTCGAAATCTTTGGGGGTAATCAGGCCCTTTGGGATGATGGTACTCACCGTAGGGGGAGCGGCATCGTCAGCTTTGCCTTTTTTCTTTGAAGAACAAGGTTTTCTAGAAGAGGAGGCCATTTCTTATCAGAGAAAGAGTTTTTTCTCTCAAAGAAGGAAGTTATAGAAAGGTTGAAGTCGGAAGATGAGTTAAGTAAAGAAAGTCTTAGAAAATTCAGAGTGTTATAAAGTGTAAATTAAGGAAGTTGATGCCTATAAGTAAAGGTTTAGGCGGCTAAACTCATGGCCATAATTATCTAGATAGACGGTAAAGGTTATGCTGAATCATAGGATGACGCGTGTTGGCATTAAATGCGGAGAGATACGTGTCTAATCAACTGTCAGAAGCTTTTTAGGGGAGGTGAGTGAAATTCCCATCAAAAAGAATGTTTCTACCAACTTCCCGGTTGTCACGACCCAATTTCACTACAGGTCGTGATGGCGCCCAACACCGTTGTCAGGCAATCCAACTCTATATATTAGTAAATTCTCGTTTTACTTTACCAAAATAGTTCCGACAATTTGTTCATTTGAATCAAAAATAAGTGATAATCAGTAATGCACGATAATAATTATACAAACCAAAAGAATAGTCTACTAATGTGTGCGCCAAGACCTGGTGTCACAAGTATATGGGCATCTAGTAGAATACACAAAAGAATAAATCTATCCTACTGTCTGAACTAGAATAGAAAGCCAAAAGTACAGGGAGACTCCATCACGCTGCTTAACGGCATAGGAAAAGAGCATCTCACCGTGGAATCTCGAGACTCTATCAAGAATGCGCACTAGACTGATAGCCAGATGTACCTGCCTCAGATCCTGTACAATTAAGTACAGAAGCGTAGTATGAGTACATAAAAATATATACCCAGTAAGTATCCAGTCTAACCTCGAAGAAGTAGTGACGAGGGGTCGACAGACACTTACTAAGGTCAATACCAATAATGATTTAAGGTTTCACTAAGCATGAATAACATAGGCAAAATAACAAGCTCAGAGTTTACAGAGATCAATATATATCAGGTTCAGTCATGTCTTATATAATTCCAATTCAAGGCATTTATCAGAGTAAGTCATGAATAAGATTTCACATAGATGTCATGCGCACATTATGCCGAGGTCGTACGGCCCGATCCAAAATAAAAGGAAATGTGCACTGCCAGATGGTCGAATGGCGCGAACCATAGATGCATCTATTTCTACCAAGGCGATCGGCCCGATCCACAAATATCAATTATCATCAAGAAACACACATGAGGCGCATTCATAGTCAAATTAAATCATACGAGTCATCAAGTAAGTGCATACGTTCTCATATATTTATTTTCAATCCCTAACACATCCTAAGTGACTTCCTTAACATGAAAGGATATAGACATTTGCAATATGGTATAATACGGGCCCTAAACTACCCGGAAAGTTAACATAATAGTAGCTACGCACGGACTATCGTCACCTCGTGCGTACGTAGCCCCCACAATTAGGAGCACATAATCAATTAACTCACCTATGGGGACAATTCCCTCTTACAAGGTTAGAAAGGAGACTCACCTCGCTCCAAAGCGTACTCCCAATATCAAGAACGTGCTCAAACCCTCAATTTGAAGTCGAACCATCCAAAACTAATTAAACGATGTAGGAACTAGTCAATACAAGCTCAAGAATTCGCATTTTAACTACTAAAGTAATTTCCCAACCCTAAACACAAGTTTCCTAAAATTCGACCTCGGGCCCACGTACCCGGATTCCAAAATTTTTCGAAAAAAGTTGTTCTTTATAACTAAGGATCACTAATATATGATTTCTACCTCATTCCATAACAAAATTTTGTGGTTAAATCTATTTTTTATCAAAACCCTAGGTTTTGCTCTAACCCCATGATTTTTCCCTAATCTTTGTGTGTTAATCTACCCAAGACTCAAGTATTAAGTTCAAAATAAGTAGGATGAACTTACCTCAAGATGCTAGGTGGAATTTCTCTCTTTGGAAGCTCCCAAATCACCCAAACAATGGTTGAAATGTGTCAAAAATGACACATTCCCGTATTAAATGAAGGCACTGCCTTCAACGATTTTTGCACCTGCGGTTAGGGGACTGCATATGCGGTCTCGCTTCTGCAGAACTGGGCCAGGCAGGCTAGGACCGCTTTTGCGGTCTGTGGGCCGCTCCTGCGGAGCCGCTCTTGCGGAGAAGGAGCCGCCTCTGCGGTTCCTGGGCTCCTCCCCCTTGGCCGCATCTGCGATGGGTTGACCGCACCTGCGATCTCGCACGTGCGGCTGACCAACCATAGGTGCGGTTATGACAGATAGCTGGAGCTTCAGCTCCTTTCCAATTTTTCTAACTTCACTCGAGCCTCGTCCGATTGACGCTCGGGGACCCCGGGCCCCACCCGAACATACCGATAAGTTTGAAATCATAAAATGGACTCGCTCGAACCCTCGGAATGCCCGAAACAACGCTAAATCTTAGAATCACCCCCTAAAACCAATTGAATCAAACTCATGAACTTCAAGTTCTTCAAATTACTTCCAACGCAACGAAACATACTTATACTACTCGGATTGACACAAAATTTTGCGTACAAGTCTTAAATGGCAATGCGGAACTATTCCTGGTCTCGGAACTCCGTTCGGACCTCGATAACACAAAAACCTGCTCCAAACCAAATATTTATGAACTTCAAAGTTCTTAAGGAATCAACTTTCACTATTAGGCACCAAAATGCTCCCGGGTCATCCAGAACCCAATCCGGACGTACGCCCAAGTCCGAAATCATCATGCGAACCTGTTGGAATCTTCAAATCAGGATTCCGAGGTCGTTTACTCAAAATATTGATCGAAGTCAAACTTGGCCTTTTAAGCCAACCTTAAGGAACCAAGTGTTCCGATTTCAACCCAAACTCTTCCAAATCCCGAACCAACCATTCCCGCAAGTCATAAATCAGTAAAAGCAAGTACGGGAAGTCTTATTTAGGGGAACGGGGTTCTAAAATAATCCTGGGCTAACCCCTCCCAAAACCTAACCTTACCATGCGCGGCGCCTCTAAACTCCTCTGTGAGATTTCTAAATATTTCCTCTTCTTGCTCCTGCCCTGGCTGTTCTTCTTCCTCCCTTTTCAACGAAGGTAAGCCCTCGATCCTACCGAGCATCTCCACCACTATGCTGTAGAAGTCCCCCATCTCCACCTCTCGGGCCATGTTGCGCCTTAAATGCTAGAAATGCAACCTGCTGAATCAGACCTCCACGCACCCTCTCCGCATCGGGTAGGAAGTATCATCCAATGCATGCGGGATAACTCAGAAAACCTCACCTCATAGTCAGTCACAGACATCTGACCCAGCTCAAGCTGCTCCAAACTGATACCGTAGCTCTTCCCTCTCAGAGGGTGGGGATATACCTGTCCAGAAATAACTGTGTGAACTGACTCCAAGGTGATGGGAGGAGAACCTGCTGGCTCTGCCAAAAACATACGACTGCCACCAATCTACGGGCCTGGCCCTCTAGTTGAAAAAGTTGAAGTCAACACCGATGCGACTCCAATATCTCATCGTTGTGCAGTCTGTCCCTCACCTATCAAGAAAATCCTAGGCATCCTCATGACGCTCAACCCCAAGACAGAGTCTGTAGCCCTGGTCCATTCTATCCAACAACTTTTACGGATCACAATCCGCAACTGGTTTGAGCTCGGTACCCTGCAGCAACTTGGCTGACACCCCACCTGCGGTGTAAAGTGAAGCCCAGAGACTGATAATTACTGCAGCTCTGGCATGTCCAGGAGCCTGAGCTGTAGGGGTCTGTGCTTCCCCTCCCGCCTGTGATGTGGTTGGATCCGCTGGAAATAAACCAGCTTGAGTCATGGTGTCCATGAACTGCAGCATAACGGCCCCATGACCACCTGAAAACCCGATGCTGTCATGAAGTCCGTCGGGGTAGGCTCAGCTGCAGGCACCTCACTGCAGGATACAGTGGTGGTGCTACTGGGATAGCTCTGGGACTAAGCATGGATAACATAGGCAAAATAACAAGTTCAGAGTTTTACAGAGATCAATATATATCAGGTTCAGTCATGTCTTAAATATAATTCCAATTCAAGGCATTTATCAGATTAAGTCATGAAGAAAGATTTCAACATAGATGTCATGCGCACATTATGCCGAGGTCGTACGGCCTGGTCCAAAATAAAAGGAAATGTGCAACTGCAGACGGTCGAATGGCGCGAACCATAGATGCATCTATTTCTACAAGGCGATCGGCCCCCGACATCCACAAATATCAATTAATCAATAAAGAAACACACATGAGGCGCATTCATAGTCAAATAAAATCAATACGAGTCATCAAGTCCTTTTAATTTGAATTCCTTTGTCATCATCTTCAAGTAAGTGCATACTCTCAAATGCTGCTCGTGCTCCCAGCTACGTGAGTATATCAAAATATCAATGAAGATGATGACAAAGGAATCAATATAAAGGTCTGAACACCCTGTTCATTCAAGCGTCCATAAACGTCCGTGTGGGGTATTAGTCAAGCCAAAGGACATCACCAGAAACTTATAATGGCCATATCTTGTACGGACGCAGTCTTCGAACATCTGAGTCCTGAATCCTTAACTGATGGTGGTACCCTGATTCTCAAATCAATCTTAGAGAACACCCAAAGCACCCTGCACGTCCGACATCCAATGGCAGTTATCTTGAGACTACCCGCATCAGACACGTGCGCATCGAACATTCACAATTGCGGCAAACGGGTAACTTATCTTGATGGTAGCCTGTTCAGTGGCGGTAGTTCAAATGAACATCCGCATGGTACCATATTTCTTCACAAACAACACCCGGTGCATCCAAGGCGACACACTAGTCTAACAAACCCTTTGCCTACAAAGTCCTCAAGTGCTCTTCACTCCTTCAACTCATTCGAAGCCATACGGTACGGTGAGATGGATATAGGCTAGGACCTGGAGCCAAATCGATAACAGAAATCAATATCACGATCCGTGGCATGCCAAGAAGGTCAGAAGGAACACACATCGGCGAACTCTCGGACTACTGGAACTGAATCAATCGTCGAAGACTCTGCGGTGGTGTCCCGAACATAAGCTAGATAAGCTAAACCCCCTTCTCGACCTTAATGTCGAGCCTTCAGGAAAGAAATAACCCGGCTAGATGTATCAACTGAGGAACCCTTCACTTAAAACCTTGGAAACCTGCATTGCAAATGTAAGTCTTGGCATGGAAATCTAGGATGGCGTGATATGGAGATAACCAATCCATGCCCAGGATGACCTCAAAGTTCGGTCATGTCAAGCAAAGAGATCCGCTCTAGTCCCAAAAACTGCAAAATGTGACACAAAGG
The DNA here is from genome assembly GCF_001879085.1 of Nicotiana attenuata. Lineage (NCBI taxonomy): Eukaryota > Viridiplantae > Streptophyta > Magnoliopsida > Solanales > Solanaceae > Nicotiana > Nicotiana attenuata. Next base: position 318,671 of record NW_017671176.1, read on the forward strand.
ACCAGTAGACCCGATCCAATAACCACAGAAAACGCCCAAAGGGGTGGACACAATGAACAGGAGTCCCAAAGGCTCACGAGGAATAACCAGGAAACGGCAAACAGAGATGACACATATGAATAGGTAGACCCTGGATCAAATAGCAACTGAAGAATCTCTACCGTAGACGGAAATAATACATGTGATAAACGGCATCTAAAGGCCAATGCATCTCGTCTGGCTGGAAGAGCATAAAATCTGGCTGGAGCGCCGGCTGGCTGGCCTCCACCTGACTGAGCAGTACTAGCTGACCTCTCCCTGTCTGGCCTCCACCTACTAGGACGGCCTTCTTACCTTCTGTCCCCGACTCTAGGCGACTGGGCAACTGGTGCTATGATATTGGGCTGCTGACCTTGCGCACTGCCTTGCCCGAAGCCTGGGGCAGTATCTACTTATATGAAACGAGGTCTCCGCACTCAAAACAACCTCGCGGTGCGGGCGCCTACTGCCTAATGGCTGACCCTAATGGCCAGTAACCCACTGGAGAAGCACTAAATAGACGGTGGACGGTATGAACCCTCCGACATGGCACTGAAATAAAGAACCAGAAGAACCCTGGGGACCTGAATACCCACGGAGGAACCCTGAATAGGTGGCGGGCAATAAACTCTCTGGCATGGCGCTGAAATAAGGGTGCGCTGGAGCACCCGAGCAGGGTGGTGGTGCTGAATATGGGGGCTTTCTGGGCTGACCCTCCAAACTGACCTTAACCCTAGCCGGGGCAACCTCTAAAACTCTCCGGAGAATCTATCCTCTTGTCCTCTGCATCTTCTTCCTACTCTCAAACGGTAGCCCTGATCTCCGAGAATCTCTCCACCACTAGACTGATAAGAAGTCCCCATCTCCACCTTCGGCCATGTTGGCCTTAATGCTAGATAGCAACCCTGCAACGAACCTCCGTACCCCTCTCCGCACGGTAGGAAGTATCATCAATGGCATGCGGGAATAACTCAGAAAACCTCACCTCATAGTCGTCACAGACATCTGACCCTGCTCAAGCTGCTCAAACTGATACCGTAGCTCTTCCCTCTCAGAGGGTGGGAATACCTGTCAGAAATAACTGTGTGAACTGACTCCAAAGTGATGGGAGGAGAACCTC
>NW_017671176.1:319833-340270 GCF_001879085.1 Nicotiana attenuata
GGAGAACCTCCTGGCCTGCCAAGAACATACGACTGCCACCATCTACGGGCCCTGCCCTCTAGCTGAAAAGTAGTGAAGTCAACCCCATGCGACTCCAATATCCTCATGTTGTGCAGTCTGTCCCTGCACCTATCAATGAAATCCTAGGCATCCTCATGACGCTCAACCCCGAAGACAGGAGTGTGTAGCCTGGTCCATCTATCTAACAACTTCTACGGATCACCATCCGCAACTGGTTTGAGCTCGGGTACCCCTGCAGCAACTGGCTGAACCCCACCTGCGGGTAGTGCACCCGGAGTCTGATATACTGCAGCTGCATGTCCAGGAGCCTGAGCAGTAGGGGTCTATGCTTCCCATCCCGCCTGTGATGTGGTTGGATCCGCTGGAAATAAACCAGCTTTAGTCATGGTGTCCATGAACTGCAGCATACGACCCATGACCACCTGAAATCCCGATGTTGTCATGAAGTCCGTCGGGGTAGGCTCAGCTGCAGGCACCTCACCCTGCTCCTCAATGATGGGATCACCCACAGGATACAGTGGTGGTGCTACTGGGATAGCTCTGGGACTAAGCATGGATAACATAGGCAAAATAACAAGCTCAGAGTTTACAGAGATCAATATATATCAGGTTCAGTCATGTCTTATATAATTCCAATTCAAGGCATTTATCAGAGTAAGTCATGAATAAGATTTCACATAGATGTCATGCGCACATTATGCCGAGGTCGTACGGCCTGGTCCAAAATAAAAGGAAATGTGCACTGCCAGAGGGTCGAATGGCGCGAACCATAGATGCATCTATTTCTACCAAGGAGATCGGCCCGATCCACAAATATCAATTATCATAAAGAAACACAGATGAGGCGCATTCATAGTCAAATAAAATCATACGAGTCATCAAGTCCTTATATTGATTCCTTTGTCATCATCTTCAAGTAAGTGCAGCACTACTCTCAAATGCTGCTCGTGCTCCCCCAAGCTACGTGAGTATATCAAAATATCAATGAAGATGATGACAAAGGAATCAATATAAGGTCTGAACACCTGTTCATCAAGTCCATAAACGTCTTGGGGTATTAGTCAAGCCAAGGACATCACNTGCTTGAACAAGTGTTGTAAGCTGCGATGATCAGTGTAAACCTCACATGACACCCCATACAAGTAATGCCTCCATATCTTAAGAGCATGAACAATCGCAACCAACTCTAGGTCATGCATAGGATAATTCTTCTCATGAATCTTCAGCTGACGCGAAGCATATGCAATAACTCGACCCTCCTGCATCAATACACAATATACCGTATACATCCCCGAACCGGAAGGCAACATAAGAACCGGTGCTATAGTCAAAGCCGTCTTGTGCTTCTGAAAGCTCGTCTCATAATCATCGGACCAGCGGAAGGGAGCACCCTTCTAGGTCAATCTAGTCAGAGGTGATGCAATAGATGAAAAGACCTACACGAATCGCCGATAATAACCTGCCAACCCCAGGAAACTCCTGATCTCGGTCACTGAAGTAGGACGTGGCCAACTCTGAACTGCCTCAATCTTCTTGGGATCCACCTTAATACCCTCCCCTGACACAATATGCCCCAAGAATGCCACTGACTCTAGCCAAAACTCACACTTGGAGAACTTAGCATATAGCATCTGCTCCCGCAAGGTCTGAAGCACTACTCTCAAATGCTGCTCGTGCTCCCCCAAGCTACGTGAGTATATCAAAATATCAATGAAGATGATGACAAAGGAATCAATATAAGGTCTGAACACCCTGTTCATCAAGTCCGTAAACGCCGTTGGGGTATTAGTCAAGCCAAAGGACATCACCAGAAACTTATAATGGCCATATCTGGTACGGAACGCAGTCTTCGGAACATCTGAGTCCTGAATCCTTAACTGATGGTACCCTGATCTCAAATCAATCTTAGAGAACACCCTAGCACCCTGCAACTGGTCGAACAAATCATCAATTCGCGACAACGGGTACTTATTCTTGATGGTAGCCTTGTTCAAGTGGCGGTAGTCAATGAACATCCGCATGGTACCATCATTCTTCTTCACAAACAACACCGGTGCACCCCAAGGCGACACACTAGGTCTAACAAACCCCTTTGCCTACAAGTCCTCAAGATGCTCTTTCAACTCCTTCAACTCATTCGAAGCCATACGGTACGGTGGGATGGATATAGGCTAGGTACCTGGAGCCAAATCGATACAGAAATCAATATCACGATCCGGTGGCATGCCAAGAAGGTCAGAAGGAAACACATCGGCGAACTCCCGGACTACTGGAACTGAATCAATCGTCGCAGACTCTGTGGTGGTGTCCCGAACATAAGCTAGATAAGCTAAACACCCCTTCTCAACCATATGTCGAGCCTTCAGAAAAGAAATAACCCGGCTAGATGTATCAACTGAGGAACCCTTCCACTTTAACCTTGGAAACCCTGCATTGCAAATGTAACAGTCTTGGCATGGAAATCTAGGATGGCGTGATATGGAGATAACCAATCCATGCCCAGGATGACCTTAAAGTCGGTCATGTCAAGCAACAAGAGATCCGCTCTAGTCCCAAAACTGCAAAATGTGACCACAAAGGACCAGTAGACCCGATCCATAACCACAGAATCGCCCAAATGGGTGGACACATGAACAGGAGTGCCCAAAGGCTCACGAGGAATAACCAGGAAACGAGCAAATAGAGATGACACATATGAATAGGTAGACCCTGGATCAAATAGCGCTGAAGCATCTCTACCGTAGACGGAAATAATACATATGATAACGGTATCTAAGGCCAATGCATCTCGTCTGGCCGGAAGAGCATAGAATCTGGCTGGAGCGCCGGCTGGCTGGCCTCCACCTGACTGAGCAGTAGCTGGCTGACCTCTCCCTGTCTGGCCTCCACCTCTAGGACGACCTCTACCTATCTGTCCCCCGACTCTAGGCGACTGGGCAACTGGTGCTGTGATTATGGGCTGCTGACCTTGCTGCACTGCCTTGCCCCGAAGCCTGGGGCAGTATCTACTTATGTAAACGAGGTCTCCGCACTCAAAACAACCTCGCGGTGCGGCGGCCTACTGCCCTAATGGCTGACCCTAATGGCCAGTAGACCCACTGGAAGAAGCCTAAATAGACGGTGGACGGTATGAACCCTCCGACATGGCACTGAAATAAGAACCAGAAGAACCCTGGGGACCTGAATACCCACCGGAGGAACCCTGAATAGGTGGCGGGCAATAAACTCTCTGGCATGGCGCTGAAATAAGGGTGCGCTGGAGCACCCCGAGCAGGTGGTGGTGCTGAATATGGGGGCTTTCTGGGCTAACCCCTCCAAAACTAACCTCTACCCCTAGCCGGGGCACCTCTAAACTCTCTGGAGAATTTATCCCTCTTGTCCTGCTGCTTCTTCTTCCTACCTTTCAAACGGTAGCCCTCGATCCTCCGAGCAATCTCCACCACTAGCTGATAAGAAGTCCCCATCTCCACCTCTCGGGCCATGTTGGCCTTAATGCTAGAATGCAACCCTGCAATCAACCTCCGCACCCTCTCCGCATCGGTAGGAAGTATCATCAATGCATGCGGGATAACTCAGAAAACCTCACCTCATAGTCGGTCACAGACATCTGACCCAGCTCAAGCTGCTCAAACTGATACCGTAGCTCTTCCCTCTCAGAGGGTGGGATATACCTGTCCAGAAATAACTGTGTGAACTGACTCCAAGTGATGGGAGGAGAACCTGCTGGCCTGCCAAAAACATACGACTGCCACCATCTACGGGCCTTGCCCTCTAGTTGAAAAGTAGTGAAGTCAACCCCATGCGACTCCAATATCCTCATGTTGTGCAGTCTGTCCCTGCACCTATCAATGAAATCCTAGGCATCCTCATGACGCTCAACCCCAAAGACAGGAGGGTGTAGCCTGGTCCATCTATCCAACAACTTCTACGGATCACCATCCGCAACTGGTTTGAGCTCGGGTACCCCTGCAGCAACTGGCTGAGCCCCACCTGCGGGTAGTGCACCCGGAGTCTGATATACTGCAGCTGCATGTCCAGGAGCCTGAGCAATAGGGGTCTGTGCTACCCCTCCCGCCTGTGATGTGGTTGGATCCGCTGGAAATAAACCAGCTTGAGTCATGGTGTCCATGAACTGCAGCATACGGCCCATGACCACCTGAAAACCCGATGCTGTCATGAAGTCCGTCGGGGTAGGCTCAGCTGCAGGCACCTCACTGCAGGATACAGTGGTGGTGCTACTGGGATAGCTCTGGGACTAAGCATGGATAACATAGGCAAAATAACAAGTTCAGAGTTTACAGAGATCAATATATATCAGGTTCAGTCATGTCTTATATAATTCCAATTCAAGGCATTTATCAGAGTAAGTCATGAATAAGATTTCACATAGATGTCATGCGCACATTATGCCGAGGTCGTACGGCCTGGTCCAAAATAAAAGGAAATGTGCACTGCCAGAGGGTCGAATGGCGCGAACCATAGATGCATCTATTTCTACCAAGGAGATCGGCCCGATCCACAAATATCAATTATCATAAAGAAACACAGATGAGGCGCATTCATAGTCAAATAAAATCATACGAGTCATCAAGTCCTTATATTGATTCCTTTGTCATCATCTTCAAGTAAGTGCATACTCTCAAATGCTGCTCGTGCTCCCCCAAGCTACGTGAGTATATCAAAATATCAATGAAGATGATGACAAAGGAATCAATATAAGGTCTGAACACCCTGTTCATCAAGTCCATAAACGCCGTTGGGGTATTAGTCAAGCCAAAGGACATCACCAGAAACTTATAATGGCCATATCTTGTACGAACGCAGTCTTCGTAACATCTGAGTCCTGAATCCTTAACTGATGGTACCCTGATCTCAAATCAATCTTAGAGAACACCCTAGCACCCTGCAACTGGTCGAACAAATCATCAATTCGCGGCAACAGGTACTTATTCTTGATGGTAGCCTTGTTCAAGTGGCGGTAGTCAATGAACATCCGCATGGTAAAATCATTCTTCTTCACAAACAACACTGGTGCACCCCAAGGCGACACACTAGGTCTAACAAACCCCTTTGCCTACAAGTCCTCAAGCTGCTCTTTCAACTCCTTCAACTCATTCGAAGCCATACGGTACGGTGGGATGGATATAGGCTAGGCACCTGGAGCCAAATCGATACAGAAATCAATATCACGATCCGGTGGCATGCCAAGAAGGTCAGAAGGAAACACATCGGCGAACTCCCGGACTACTGGAGCTGAATCAATCGTCGAAGACTCTGCGGTGGTGTCCCGAACATAAGCTAGATAAGCTAAACACCCCTTCTCGACCATATGTCGAGCCTTCAGAAAGAAATAACCCGGCTAGATGTATCAACTGAGGAACCCTTCCATTTTAACCTTGGAAACCCTGCATTGCAAATGTAACAGTCTTGGCATGGAAATCTAGGATGGCGTGATATGGAGATAACCAATACATGCCCAGGATGACCTCAAAGTCGGTCATGTCAAGCAACAAGAGATCCGTTCTAGTCCCAAACCTGCAAAATGTGACCACAAAGGACCAGTAGACCCGATCCATAACCACAGAATCGCCCAAAGGGGTGGACACATGAACAGGAGTGCCCAAAGGCTCACGAGGAATAACCAGGAACGAGCAAACAGAGATGACACATATGAATAGGTAGACCCTGGATCAAATAGCACTGCAGCATCTCTACCGTAGACGGAAATAATACATGTGATAACGGCATCTAAGGCCAATGCATCTCGTCTGGCTGGAAGAGCATAAAATCTGGCTGGAGCGCTGGCTGGCTGGCCTCCACCTGACTGAGCAGTACCTAGCTGACCTCTCCCTGTCTGGCCTCCACCTCTAGGACGGCCTCTACCTGTCTGTCCCCCGACTCTAGGCGACTGGGCAACCGGTGCTATGATTATGGGCTGCTGACCTTGCTGCACTGCCTTGCCCCGAAGCCAGGGGCAGTATCTACTTATATGAACGAGGTCTCCTCACTCAAAACAACCTCGCGGTGCAGCGGCCTACTGCCCTAATGGCTGACCCTAATGGCCAGTAGACCCACTGGAAGAAGCCTAAATAGACGGTGGACGGTATGAACCCTCCGACATGGCACTGAAATAAGAACCAGAAGAACCCTGGGGACCTGAATACCCACCGGAGGAACCCTGAATAGGTGGCGGGCAATAAACTCTCTGGCATGGCGCTGAAATAAGGGTGCGCTGGAGCACCCCGAGCAGGTGGTGGTGCTGAATATGGGGGCTTTCTGGGCTGACCCCTCCCAAACTGACCTCTACCCCTAGCCGGGGCACCTCTAAACTCTCCGGAGAATCTATCCCTCTTGTCCTGCTGCATCTTCTTCCTACCTCTCAAACGGTAGCCCTCGATCCTCCGAGCAATCTCCACCACTAGATGATAAGAAGTCCCCATCTCCACCTCTCGGGCCATGTTGGCCTTAATGCTAGAATGCAACCCTGCAACGAACCTCCGTACCCTCTCCGCATCGGTAGGAAGTATCATCAATGCATGCGGGATAACTCAGAAAACCTCACCTCATAGTCGGTCACAGACATCTGACCCTGCTCAAGCTGCTCAAACTGATACCGTAGCTCTTCCCTCTCAGAGGGTGGGAAATACCTGTCCAGAAATAACTGTGTGAACTGACTCCAAGTGATGGGAGGAGAACCTCCTGGCCTGCCAAGAACATACGACTGCCACCATCTACGGGCCCTGCCCTCTAGCTGAAAAGTAGTGAAGTCAACCCCATGCGACTCCAATATCCTCATGTTGTGCAGTCTGTCCCTGCACCTATCAATGAAATCCTAGGCATCCTCATGACGCTCAACCCCAAAGACAGGAGGGTGTAGCCTGGTCCATCTATCCAACAACTTCTACGGATCACCATCCGCAACTGGTTTGAGCTCGGGTACCCCTGCAGCAACTGGCTGAACCCCACATGCGGGTAGTGCACCCGGAGTCTGATATACTGCAGCTGCATGTCCAGGAGCCTGAGCAGTAGGGGTCTATGCTTCCCCTCCCGCCTGTGATGTGGTTGGATCAGCTGGAAATAAACCAGCCTGAGTCATGGTGTCCATGAACTGCAGCATACGGCCCATGACCACCTGAAAACCCGGTGCCGTCATGAAGTCCGCCGGGGTAGGCTCAGCTGCAGGCACCTCACCCTGCTCCTCAATGATGGGATCTCCCGCAGGATACGCTGGTGGTGCTACTGGGATAGCTCTGGGACGCCTTCGTCCCCTACCTCGGGCCGGTGCCCTCCCCTGGCCTCTACCTCGGCCTCTAGCAACGGGGGGAGCAGCTCCTCCCAGGTCTGGAACGTCTACCGTGCGCGTCCTCACCATCTGTGAGAGAATAGAAGAGGGAAATTTAGTATACTAACCACTGCACGATAGGAAATGAAGAAAGAGTAGTTTCCTAAGACCCTATAGCCTCTCGAAGACAAATAGAGACGTCTCCGTACCGATCCGCAAGACTCTAATAGGTTTGCCTATGACTTGTGAGACCTATGTGAACCTAGTGCTCTGATAGCATATTGACACGACCCAATTTGATTATAAGTCGTGATGACGCCCAACACCGTTGTCAGGCAAGCCAACTCTACATATTAGTAAATTCTCATTTTACTTTACCAAAACAGTTCCGACAATTTGTTCATTTGATTCAAAAATAAGTGATAATCAGCAATGCACAATAATAATTATACAAACCAAAAGAATGGTCAACTAATATGTGTGCCAAGACTTGGTGTCACAAGTATATAGGTATCTAGTAGAATACACAAAAGAATAAATCTATCCTACTGTCTGAACGAGAATAGACAGCCAAAAGTACAGAGAGACTCCATCACGCTGCTGAACGGCATAGGAAAAGAGTAGCTCACCGTGGAATCTCGGGACTCTATCAAGAATGCGCACCAGACTGATAGCCAGATGTACCTGCCTCAGAGCCTGTACAATTAAGTATAGAAGCATAGTATGAGTATATAAAAATATGTACCCAGACTCAAGTATTAAGTTCAAAATAAGTAGAATGAACTTACCTCAAGATGCTAGGTGGAATTTCTCTCTTTGGAAGCTCCCAAATCGCCCAAACAATGGTGGAAATTTGTCAAAAATGACACATTCCCGTATTAAATGAAGGCACTGGCTTCAGCGATTTCTGCACCTGCGGTTAGGGACCGCATCTGCGGTCTCGCTTCTGCGAGAGGGGGTCCGCATCTGCGGAACTGGGCCAGGCGTACTGGGACCGCTTCTGCTGTCTTTGGGCCGCTTCTGCGAGAAGGATCCGCATCTGTGGTTCCTGGGCTCCTCCCCCTTGGCCGCATCTGTGATGGGTTGACCGCACCTGTAGTCTCGCACCTGCGACTGACCAACCGCAGGTGCGGTTATGACAGATAGCTGGAGCTTCAGCTCCTTTCCAATTTTTCCAACTTCACTCGAGCCTCGTCCGATTGACGTTCGAGGTCCCCGGGCCCCGCCCGAACATACCGACAAGTTTGAAATTATAAAACGGACTCGTTCGAACCCTCAGAATGCCTGAAACAACGCTAAATCTATGAATTATTCCCTAAAACCAATTGAATAAAACTTATGAACTTTATGTTCTTCAAATTACTTCCAACGCAACGAAACATACTTATACTACTCGGATTGACACCAAATTTTGCGTGAAAGTCTTATATGGCAATTCGGAACTATTCCCGATCTCAGAACTCCATTCGGACCTCGATAACACAAAAACCCGCTCCAATCCAAATATTTAAGAACTTCAAAATCCTTAAGGAATCAACTTTCACTATTAGGGACCAAAACGCTCCCGGGTCATCCAAAACCCAATCCGTACGTACGCCCAAGTCCAAAATCATCATACGAACCTGTTGGAATCTTCAAATCCGGATTCCGAGGTCGTTTACTCAAAACATTGACCTAAGTCAAACTTGGCCTTTTAAGCCAACCTTAAGGAACCAAGTTTTCCAATTTCAACCCAAACTCTTCCAAATCCCGAACCAACCATTCTCGCAAGTCATAAATCAGTAAAAGCAAGTACGGGAAGTCTTATTTAGGGAAACAGGGTTCTAAAAAGCAAAACGACCAGTCGGGTCGTTACACCGGTGACACAAAGTTATGTCACCAGAAAGCAGGGGGCTATCTGTATGGGGTAAAATATGCTATGTTAAGTGATTGCATAAGGGAGTGACATCTGGAGCCAAAGGCAGAAGATAGCCAAAACCGAAGACAACTATTCCGTCTGTTACTGGAAAGAATGGTGCTCATAAAGATGAAATAAATGCCTACCACCTAGTAGTATTTAATGGAGAATGTTCTACAGCATTTAATATACTGCCCGTTATAAAGAATTTGTCATTCACGTCCGTCGTTACACATTCTTCAATGGCTCTCATAATTGACATTAAAGAAAGACACGATCCTAGAACCTTGTTCCCTAGGTGCAGCTATAAATAATGAGCTCTATTACCATTGTAAAGGAGAGGAATTTTCTGGAAAACTTATGCTATAATCTGCTCAAAGTTTTATACAATTTTTATCTTCTTGCTTTTTGATTTCATTGTTGTTGTACCCGGAAGCCCTGCTCTCGGAACTACTGTTTCTGCTATTTTATTTTCATCTCAAGGCTGTGTATTGCATATTTATTCAATTCTTCTATTATTTCAAGATCAAATTAATTCACTTGTCTAGAAACCACGTATAAATTTAACTATACTATTTTATGGGCAAACAGAAATGTAATTCAAGTGAAAGTTAGAAATAAGTGGATGTAAGTTGAGAATTTGAGAACTTTTCCTTTAAAATACACCCTCAAACTCAGTGGCAGATGGAGCTTAAAGTTACCGGAAACATTCAACTGAACACAATATTTTTGACGTGTAGTAAATTTATGAGAAAAAAATCACTAAAATTGCAATAAATAATAGATATGAACCTATAACTTTAAAAATATAATAGATTCAATGCCAAACTTTTTGAAGGTTGAACCCATAAAACTTAAATCATAAATCCGCTTCTACTCTAACTACAACTTCAACTCGAATTATTTTTCAAGTTTAAATTTTGTCCTCAATTTCACGAATTAAAGTTACTAACTCACAAGTAAAAACATTTTATTGTAATTGAAATCCACAAACAAACGTCAGCGAATTGATGTTCCTAAGCTACTGGACCAAGAAGTGGTCAAGAGCAACAAAATTACCCTCAGCAAGTATGGAACATTCAATAAACTTGTTTTGAATTTTATGTCTTTTTTATAAGGGATTTTTTATTTACACATAAAAAATTCAATAATAATATGTAAGAAGTCTTTGAAGGTTTATTTTTGTCACGATACAAAATCCAACTAGCCGTGATGGCACCTAACCCGATCCGCTTGGTAAGCCAATTACAAATGAATCCAATTCAGTTGAAATTTACTGAGCAAATAAGTGATAAAATAACTGAACTTTAACACATTTCTCAAGGACTGGTAGTACAAATCATGAGCTGCTAAGATTTAGAATTTACAAAGCTGGTGTGAAATAAAATACATCATCTATTTGAAATATATATATATATATATATATATATATATATATATATATATGAAGTATAAACATATTAAAATTTTAAAACTACCAAGAACAAGAGGCAACTGTAACTGGATCGCAGGTACATCTTCAATGTCGGCTCCCACCATACACAACAACATCAACATCCAACATTTGCACGCAAGGTGCAGAAGTGTAGTAAGAGTACAATCGACCCCATGTACTCAATAAGTAACAAAACTAACGTTAGGTTGAAACTAGTGACGAGCTGGGACAAAGGTCAGAGTACAATACCAATAACCAGGATAGTACCACACTGCATAACACTAACACGTTTTAACAAAGCAGTCGGGCGAACCTCAGGAGAAATAATGCTGCCCGTTCTAGCGGGGGCGTCACCCTAGAAACAACGTTCCATGTCATGAACCAGGACACATCTTACAACGCAATCATAGTACGACCATGGATACACGCCATGAGGGCCATCCTGTCCAGCTTGTATCAAGTAATCAAATTCCGTACTCTGTGGGGGATATTCAGCATCCAAGGCGAATAGCGCATAGCCCAAGAATGCTGCCGCATCGCCCAAGATTGTACATTCACTCAACAGCTAAAAGGAACAAACTCAGAAGCATAGCAATTATCAAAGTCGGGGTCCGAACTCAACGATCAGAAAAATGTTATCAGGGACCCCGACGTCGTGGAAGCCGCGAGATCCATAATAGAATATCTTGATCCCGTCCAATTAGACAGCAGCAACAGCAACAAAAAGGCTTATATAGGCCATAAGCTCTCTGAGTTTTTAATCAATAATGCCGATCTGTTTGCTTTTTCCCACGCAGATATGCCAGGTATTCTGAAACGTTGCCACACATAAATTGAACGTCGATCCCTTCTACCCCCCTCCCCCCAATACGACAAGTAAGAAGAAAATTCAATGCCCCAATTAGCGAGGCCGTCAGCGAGGAAGTGGATAAACTACTCGCTAACGGCTCCATCTGAGAATCGAGGTACCCTCAATGGGTTGCCAATGTAGTCATGGTAAAAAAGAAAAACGGGAAGTGGCGGATGTGCGTGGATTTCACGGACCTAAACAAGGCCAGCCCGAAAGACTCCTTTCCCTTGCCTCATACCGGTCAGCTCATTGACGCAACAACACGGCATGAGTTGTTGAGCTTCTTGGATGCCTACTCGGGTTACAACCAAATCATGATGGAGGAAGAGGACCAGGAGAAGACTACTTATCACACATCAAGGAACGTACTGTTATCGAGTCATGCCATTTGGCCTAAAGAACGCAGGGGCGACTTATCAAAGATTAGTAACCAAAATGTTCAAGGACCAACTCGGCAAAACTATGGAAGTTTACATAAATGACATGTTGGTCAAATCGAAAAGGAAGGAAGACTACATCGACCACCTGAAAGAAGCCTTCGGAATACTAAGGCAATACGACATGAAGTTGAACCCCGAAAAATGTGCCTTCGGCGTAACTTCAGGCAAGTTCCTCGGTTTCTTAGTGTCACAAAGAGGCATCGAGGTCAACCCCGACCAAATCAAGGCCATTGAGGGAATACCCGAAGTGTTGACCAGCAAAATAGGTGCAAAAATGGACGGGCCTTATAGCTGCCCTGTCAAGGTTCATCTCACGATCATCCGACAGATGCCACAAATTCTTTAACGTGCTCAAAAAGGACAACGGGCTCCAATGGAATCCAGAATGCATCGAGGCTCTAAGGGAACTAAAGGCGTACTTGTATTCGCCCCCGCTACTCGCCAAAGCAGAACCCGGTGAACGCCTCCTGACATACTTGGCCGTATCAGAGGTCGCGGTAAGCACAGTATTAGTCCGCAAAGATAAAGGTACGCAATCTCCAATCTATTGTATTAGCAAAAATTTGGTCGACGCCGAAACGAGGTACCCTCACCTCGAAAAATTGGCCTTGGCATTGGTTATAGCTTCATGAAAGCTTAGACCCTATTTTCAATGCCACCCCATATCGGTGGTAACAACCTTTCCCCTATGAGGTATCCTGCATAAAACCGAACTATCGGGGAGATTGGCCAAATGGGCCATAGAATTGAGCAAGCATGATATAACATATTAGCCGCAAACAGCAATAAAATCGCAGGTACTCGCCGACTTTATCGCCGATTTCAGTGCCAAAATAATGACTGAGGTCGAATGGGAAACTTCCCGTAGCTCATCCAATCTACCCGACATATGGGTCCTATACACCGAAGGCGCATCCAACGCATCAGGATCTGGACTGGGACTCGTACTCGAGGTCCCAACAGGCGAAGTCATTCGCCAGTCCATACGATGCCCTGATATGACTAACAATGAGGCCGAGTATGAGGCCGTAATTGCAAGATTAAAGCTATCTCTCAAATACGGAGCACGACGAGTCGTCCTTAGATGCGACTCGCAACTCGTTGTCAACCAAGTCACAAGGACTTTCCAAATCAAAGAGCAGAGGCTACAGAAGTACCAGGCAGAAATTCATAAACTACTAAAAGAATTCAACGAATGTCGACTCGATCAGATACGTCGAGCACAAAACATCGAGGCAGACAGTCTTGCCAAGTTAGCAGCGGCCACCAAAAACATCACAAAGGAAAACGTGGTCACCCTCCTCCATTCATCAATAGACCAACTCGAGGTACACTCTGTAAATTTGACTTGGGACTGGCGCAACCGTATTATAACATATTTGCAGGAAGGAGCACTCCCAGCGGACAAAAAGGAAGCAAAAAAGCTTCGAATACCGGCGGCCAGGTACAACGTCATAAATCACGACCTATACACAAGAACGTTTAGGGGCCCCTTGGCGGAATGCCTAGGGCTGAATCAAACAAGACGTGTGCTCGAGTAAGTACACGAAGGCCACTGCGGTGCCCATACCGGCAACCGGGCCCTCGTTAGATGATTCATTCGAGCAGGTTATTATTGGCCCACAATGAAGAAGGAAGGCGCCGATTACGTCAAGAAGTGAGAACAATGCCAGACATATGCTCCTATGATACACCAAGCGGGCAAGCACCTCCACTCTGTCACATCGCCATGGTTGTTCATCAAATGGGGAATGGACATCGTCGGACCCCTCCCAGCAAGGCGAGGTAATGTACGTTTTCTTTTGGTTTTAACTGACTATTCTTCCAAATGTGTAGAAGCAGGTGCGTTCACCCAGATACGCGAACATGATATGCTGGTTCGACATCCCCAAAGAAATCAGCTGTATCAATGGACCCCAATTCACCGGAAAGAAGACCGCCGAGTTCTTCAAAAAATGGCACATCAAGAGAAAACTCTCCACGCCATATCACCCTGTCGGTAACGGCCAGGCTGAATCCTCCAACAAAACAATATTGAATATTTTGAAAAAAAAGCTTGAGGACACCAAGGGACTATGGCCGGAATTACTACTAGAAGTACTGTGGGCATACCGCACCATGCCAAAAACAAGCACAGGAGAAACGCCATATTCACTAGTCTACAAGACCAACGCCATGATACCAGTCTAGGTCGGGGAACCCAGTTTGAGATACTCCAACGAAAGCAGACCAAGCAATGACGAGAACAGAAAACAAGACCTCGACGAAGCAGAAGAGCAAAGAGACATGGCTTACATAAGAATGGTGGCCCAAAAGCAACATACATAATGGTACTATAACAAAAAAGCCAAAGTACGACCACTCAAAGTCGGAGACTATGTACTCAAGACCAAAACACAAGCAAGCAAAGATTCGAGAGAAGGAAAACTAGGAACCAATTGGGATGGGCCATACAAAATCACGGCAACAACAAACAAAGGGTCATTCCAACTAGAAACAATGAAGGGAAAGCTACTACAAAACAATTGGAACATCGCCCATCTCAAATACTTCAACTTCTGAAAATAGACGCCCTCCGCGTCGTACTTTTTTCCCTCATTCGGGTTTTGTCCCAGTCAGGTTTTCTCGAAGAGGTTTTTAATGAGGCGACAAAGGGACGTCTCGAAGTTCAAGTATAATTCATCGTCCCGCCTGCCGACTACTTCTCCAGGCCGAACGGTGAAGGGACTAGATACATGGGAACTTCTCCAATATATGTATGAAGCAAACAGAAACATGTAATATTCTCCAATGAATGAAATAAAGCAGCATCTTTACTCTCCACCAAGTCTTTTTACACTTTATATTCGACCTCGCTCAAATTATTTTGCATTCGACCTCACTCGAATTATTTTACATTCAACCTCGCTCGAATTGTTTCACATTCGACCTCGCTCGAATTGTTTCACATTCGACCTCGCTTGAATTGTTTCACATTCGGCCCCGCTCGAATTATTTTACATTCGGTCCCGCTCGAATTGTTTCACATTTGACCCCGCTCGAATTGTTTCACATTCGACCCCGCTCGAATTCTTTCACATTCGACCCCGCTCGAATTCTTTTACATTCGACCTCGATCGAATTGTTTCACATTCGACCTCGCTCGAATTATTATACATTCGACCCTGCTCGAACTACTTAATAATTCGACCTCGTTCAAAATCTTTAATGTCGACCGCGTCGAACGTCGATCTCATCAAAAAATCAGGGACTTACCCACATAGCAAAAAGAAAAGAGAACGAAAAGCAAGAAATACATAGCAAAAAGGGAGCTGTTCCATTACAACTGTCGAATTATAATACTTTTTACTAAGGGCCCATAGACGCCCTCACAAAAAAGCAAAGCAAAACAAAAACTGAGTACGACGGCTTTACGCCGCGTCATCCCCATAGGCATACTCATCATCATACAAGAATCGTAGGTGAGCCTATCCGTATCATCGTCAACATCATCCACACCAGGCGTACCAGGGGCATAACCACAAGCTTCACGGGCCGCACGTGCCTTGACACGGACGCCCTCGACTTCTGCTTCAAAAATTTTCCCGGCGGCTTTCAAAGACTTATACGCGTCGAGTTGAGGCTCGGCGTGAACCCACATCTCATACAACTCCCGCGGCACACCGGGATCGATAGAAGTATGAGATGTAGATGGCTGTGACTGCCATCATACCTCTTCGGCCTTCAAGGCAAAGACCTGCTCGTTCAATCCAGACAACTCCGCCTCCAGATCCTGGATCCGCTCTTCTAACCCCCCACTTTAAGCGCTGATGTCTCCACCTCATTATCCCGCTCGGACCTACAAACACGGAGGGCATCTTCTAAGGTCGTTGCTTCAGCTATAGCGGCCACTCTGTCTTTCTCGGAACGAGTTAGTTCTTTGACCTTGGCGCTCAACTCGCCCCTTAGATTGACGGCCTTCGTCTCCCTCTGCCCAGTTCAGCAGTTAAGGATGCCACCTGCGTTTGAAGGTCAGCATTCTCAGCCATCACCCCCTTGCTCACCTCGAGCTCGTCCTCATTGGCCTTTAGAGCCGCCTCAAGCTCGTTACCTACCGGTGGATCTCATTAGCTCATCATCCCTCTCCCTTAGCTCTTCGTCTTTCTTCGTCAGCTCATCATCTTTCTGTTTAAGCCCATCACGAAGCGACTGAAATTCACCATCCTGGTTGAGGAAGTCGGCCAGAGTCTGGTGCTTAGTACGGTACTCCCTATATTTGGAAGTCATCTTCTTAAAAGCGCTTACTCGTAGGGCCATGCCAGATATACCCAATGACAGATCTGCATCGCTCATCACCTGTAGTACCGTGTTTTCAGAAGCCGCGCATAGGGGAGCAAAGGACGACACCGCCCGTTCCGAGTTAGCCAAAAGGTCGTAGTCCACAGGAATGATAATGTGCCGGTTAGGACCCTCTGTCCTTACCTCCACTTGAGTATTCCTTTCCAGAAAGGCCCGCACCTCCTCAGGGTCGATGTTTGAGCCAGAGTCATAGCCCCTCATGGGGACCGCCCTACTTCCCCCGGTCGCCGAGGATGCGCCACCTTCTGCGGCTCGCGTAAGCTCTTCACTACCCCGAACCGCCTCAATCCTAGAAGACCGCCTCTCCATAACGCCACCTATCATGAAAACAGTCTTTACATCTAGTGCAAACGCAGACTCCGTTTCTAAAGCGGTGAATTATTCTGGACCGACGTCAGCGGCGACGGCCTTCCCGGTTTCCACCCTTTGCCTTTTCCTCGACGGTGACTATTCGCCGTAGGTCGGCTCATCTACGAGATGATAGAAGGGCTGGGAGGAGATCTCATCCCGCACGGCGACATTTTTAGGAGCAGAGTCCCTCGTCGGTAGAACTTGAGTCCGATCTCCTCGAGCGGACTCAGCCAAGGCAAATTGCATTCCAGCTGACGCGATCGCCTGGCGAAATGCAGGCACCGGAGCCTTCTTCTTGGAAACTCGCCAACCTAGCGCCAAAGAGTGGCCACATCAGTGAGTAGTGGGAAACAACAAAAAAGCCAAAGTAAAAGTGACACTTACTATACGGGATTTTGGGTCCAAAACACTTGTAAAAGGACGGCCAATCACGAATTCCCACGAAGTGGGTAACACGCGAGCCACCTAATATTCCATATCATAAACGGGAGAAGGTGCACGCCTCTCAGCTGAAAAGCAAGGAAGCCACAAGTAAGCCAAAAATGAAAAGGCGAAAGAAAATAACGAGCAAAAGTTAAGATACTTACGATTATAGATCCATTGCTCAGGAAACCCAGTCGGATTCGCTACCAGGTGCTCGGTCTTGATGAAGAAGTACTTAAGCCAGAACTTCCAATTCATTCTATCGTCCATCCCGACCACTAACCCTCTGGTCCCATGATGCCGTAGGTGTATCATAGTACCTATACAAAAACTAGGAGAAAATAAGTGCAGCAAGTGGCGAACATCGACCTCACAGCCAACCAACTCTGCATACTTCGTCAGCATCAAGAAAGCTTTATACAAATAAGGAGAGAGTTGCGCCGGGCAGACGTTGTAAAATCGGCAAAATTCTTCTGCTAACAGAAGGAGAGGAAGAGTATAACCAATCAAGAATGGGTAGACATAGAAGGCACAATACCCTAGTCGATGAACCTCCACGAAGTCGCCTCCGGCCGGAACAATTTTGACATGGGGAGGGATGCGATATTTGGACCGGAGGTCGGTTATGTGAGACGGTCCAGTCTCAAAGAGCCTCTGAGCGGGAGCAGGAGCAGGCTTCATCAGAAAATCATTTCTAGCCAGAGGGTTTTTGGGGACAATCTCCTCCGCGGTAGGGAAGCTATCATCCTCTTCAGCCATGAATTCCTAACCGCCGGGAGGAAGGTTCACCGATAACGGTGTGGCATCAGAAACCTCGTCATGAATGTAAGGGGGTTGTGACATATTCCAACAATGAAACGTATTCTACCAAGTCTGAAGAAGAAGATAACAGCTGGGTAAGAAAGAGGGGAATGAAACTGAAGAAGCTGTAGAAAATCGAGAGCAGAAATTGGGGAACAAGATCAAAGAAGAACGGTACTCATACAAAGTGAGGAATGGTGAAAACTTCCAAAAAATAAAACCCCCATCTATTTATAGGGTTGGGTGGCGCGAGAATCGGAGCAAAGGATTGCCAATGGCACCAAAACCAAAGCGGCAAACGCATAGACGCTGCATCGGGAAGATGCGTAATGATGATGCGCGTGGCCATGACGTCACCTCACGATAGCCACGCCAACCACAGCCTCACTGGTTGCGCCATTTTCTTGACCTCGGCTGATTCGATCTAATCAACACGACCAAATTTCTTCTAAATGGACACAAACCGAGTCCGCTTATCGAGGGCGTGCAAGACCACGACCTCAACAAGCTGAGGGACTAACTGTATTGGTCGAAATTTGGTGACATGGTAAACGTAGATGAACAAGATTGAGGACGAGGTCGACCACGGTGCAATAGTGAGAGGCCATCCTCAGGAAGGTTATTGTTAGGGACGAGTAGCTGGAATAAAGAGATAACGGAAAGATAGATTAGAAATAGACATAAGGAATATTCCTCATTTTGTACTTTTTAGGGTTTCTTGGAAATACCCCTTATGATAGCATTTATGGCAGCTCAACATCATTAAAGGAGAAGGATGAAGCTCTGGAAGCTCCAAGAAGGCCCATGACAAGGTCTCAAACAAAGAAATTTCAAGACAAGCTTAATGAGCTTCAATTGGCAATTAAAAAGTGTCTTATAATAGAAGAAGAGCTCCAGCACAAGGAGGATCTTTGGGCCAAGTCTTACAACTATTTTGAGGCCCAAATTAAAGTCCAAGAGAAGATGGAATGAGGCCCAAATATGCCCCAAAAGAGAGGAATTTTCAGCAGCCCAAATAAGCCCAAAAATAGTTTCGAGAATATATATTTAATAGTTGTTTTAATCTATGTTGACTTGCATTGGTCTATGTGTATGTTGAATACATTGGTCTTAGTGTGGGTAGTCTTCTATGCTTCTAGGGAATATAATTCTCATTTATTGAAGTTTTGACTAGCTCCTTCTTTACTACTATATAAAGGGGGGCTTGTCTTCCATTGTAGGGGGACATTGAAGATTAATATTATTATTGTGAGTTCTTTTGAACCTTTGTGAACTTTACTTTGAAGATTTATCTTGCAAACCTAACTAGTTCATAGCTTAAGGTAGTAAGATAATTTTCTTTCTTGTGATATTTTTGGTTTCTTTTGATATTCTTCGAAGGCGACTAGTTTCTTTTACTAGTTGTTGTCGTAAGTTATTCAAACTAGAAGTCAAGATCCGAATCTAGTTCTTGATTAGCTTATCTCTAGTGAAGGCAATTGGTTTCATAACCAACTTGTTGTCATTAGGATCTTGTCAAAATCTAGATTAACATAATCCCGGGGTTCTTGGACCTTTCCTTGAATTTCAACATATCTAGTTTACTTTTCTTGCTCCGCTTGCATTTCTTTGCTACTTCCGCATTTCATCAACTTATTTTCTTCAAGTTCTTGGATCTCCCAACCTTTGTGTTATCAAGTGGTATCAGAGCGGTTGTATCAAGATTCCGTTCTTGATAAATCTTGGGGATTTCTTGAACAAAGGAGAAAAAAAAAGATTAAAAAAAAACGAAAAAAAAGGAGAAACATATTTGCTCTTCAAGAAATCAGATTTTTATTTGTGTTTGTTTCCAAAATCAAGGAAGGAAACAAGAAGAGGGGATCCTAATACTTTGATCTTGTTCAAAAGAAAAAATCCTTTTCTTTGTTCGAGGTTTGTTTCAACTAAATCCTACTCTTTCTAGGATTGGTTCTTCACTTTCTTTAGTGCCCCAAATTTCGTTATTTTACTACTAAGGGCTTTGATACGAGTTGGGTTTAATTATAAATCTACAAGGTATTTTCCAAAGGTTAATTGAGGGGAAAAAGGCAAGAGTGGGTGAGAACAATAGAGGGAAAGAGCCAAAGTTTGAGTGATAACTATTATTATTATTATTATTTTAAAAAGATGTCTCATACAGGTGCTAGTGATGATGAACAGAGGGCTCTCCAAGAAGCCGAAATTCGAGCAAGAAATGATTTCACTCTACAAGCTATGCATCAAAAATTTGAGAGATGGAACTTGCAATTCCAAGAGATAAGGGATACTATTGCCGAACAAAATGAGACAATAGCTGCACTTAGGAGGGGAAATCAACCTGATGAACAACCTTGAAATAATCCTAGGCCTCTTAATAGAAGAAATGTACCCCATGCCCCCATTGTAAATCAAGAAAACCCTATAGATGATTTTGTTGATGATCTTGATGTAAATCTAGATAGGGTGGGAAGAGATAGGAGGGGACAACGAGGTAGAGTAGAAGATGATAATATTAGCAGCATAAAAATGAAGATGCCATCTTTCAAGGGCACAAGAGACCCAGACTTGTACCTTGACTGGGAGCGGAAAGTTGAGGCCATCT
>NW_017671176.1:341739-342914 GCF_001879085.1 Nicotiana attenuata
GTTTTGGTGAGCAGAAAGAGGCAAAGAAAAAGAAAAAGGAGAGTTTGTACATAAAACTCAAAGAGTGTTTGAATGCAAGGAAAGAGCGGCTGCCCATTATACTACTTACTTACAAAGAAGTTTCGATTAATTCTGAGTCACTAACTTCTTCTTCGCCAAGTAGTGTTTCTTCTCTTTTGCAGGATTTTGATGATATCTTCCCTGAGGGTATCCATAAAGGTATACCACCTTTGCATGGCATTGAGCACCAAATTGATTTTATGCCTGGAGCATAAATTCCAAATAGGCCTGCTTATAGGAGTAATCCAGAAGAGACAAAAGAGCTTCAAAGGCAAGTTGAGGAGTTGCTTGAGAAAGGTTTTGTGAGAGAGAGCATGAGCCCCTGCTCCGTTCCCGTCCTATTGGTACCCAAAAAGGATGGAACTTGGAGGATGTGCGTGGATTGTAGAGCAATCAACAAGATAACGGTAAAGTATCGCCATCATATTCCTCGTCTTGATGACATGTTGGATCAATTGCATGGATCCAAAATCTTTTCTAAAATTGATCTAAAAAGTGGTTACCATCATATTCGAATGAATCCTGGAGATGAATGGAAAACTGCTTTTAAGACCAATATGGGCTTTATGAGTGGTTAGTTATGCCTTTTGGCTTGACTAATGCACCCAGCACTTTCATGAGATTGATGAATCATATTTTTAAGGATTTTCATGGGAAATTTGTGGTAGTTTATTTTGATGATATCTTGATTTATTCTAAAAATCTAGATGAGCATGTGGAACACTTAAAACAAGTTTTTGAAGTTCTTAGAAAGCAACACTTGTTTGCTAATCTTAAAAAGTGTACTTTTTGTGTGGATCGTGTGGTATTCTTGGGTTTTGTGGTTAGTTTTAAGGGAGTTGAAGTTGATGAAGAGAAAATCAAGGCAATCAAAGAGTGGCCTAAACCTAACAGTGTAACCGAAGTTAGGAGTTTTCACGGGCTTGCTAGTTTTTATAGGAGATTCGTTAGAGAATTTAGCACCATTGCTGCTCCTTTAACTGAAGTTGTTAAGAAAGATAAGGTTTTTTCATGGGGAAAAGAACAAGATAATGCTTTTAACTTGTTGAAAGAAAAATTGTGCTCTGCCCCTCTTTTGCAATTACCCGATTTTTCTAAATCTTTTGAGGTTGAAT
>NW_017671177.1:0-42361 GCF_001879085.1 Nicotiana attenuata
ACTGGATAATGCTGACCGGTTTCTGATACCAAGACCGCTCCTATGCCAACTCCTTTGATGTTTGCTGCTCCATCGAAAAACATTCTCCAACCGTCATAGGATTCTGCAATGTCTTTTCCTATGAATGATACTTCTTCATCAGGAAAATACGTTTTCAAGGATTCATATTCTCCATCCACGGGGTTTTCGGCAAGGTGGTCTGCCAGTGCCTGTCCCTTGACTGCCTTCTGAAAGATGTACTTCAAAGGATCCATCCTTGATATGAGGTACGTAGTATAGGCACAGAAGTAATGTCTCAGCTTCTGAGCTACCAAGTCAAAGCATAGCAGGTGCGTTCCAAAAGAGAATACCGGGCTTCGTATGGAGTGAACTTCTTGCTGAGATAATAAATGGCGTGTTCCTTTCTCCCCTTTTCATCATGTTGCCGCAAAATGCAGCCGAAAGCTCCATCTAACACTGCAAGGTAGAGCAATAAGGGTCTACCCAGCTCGGGAGGAACTAGGATTGGTGGTGTTGACAGGTACTCCTTGATTCTATCGAAGGCCTTTTGGCAGTCATCGGTCCATTTGGTAGCGGCGTCCTTCTTTAACATTTTAAAGATCGGCTCACTGATAACTGTAGACTGCGCTATGAATCGGCTGATATAGTTCAGCCTTCCCAGGAAACTCATCACATCTTTCTTATTCTTCGGCGGTGGTAATTCTTGAATGGCTTTGACCTTTGATTGGTCCAGTTCTATTCCTCGCCGGCTCAAAATAAACCCAAGCAACTTCCCAGCAGGAACCCCAAATGCACACTTTGTGGAGTTTAGTTTCAGGTTGTACCTCCGTAGTCTGTTGAAAAACTTCCTCAGATCTTCTATGTGGTTAGTGGCCTTCTTGGATTTGATGATAACATCATCCACATATACCTCTATCTCCTTGTGTTCATTTCATGGAAAATGGTTGTCATGGCCCTCATGTAGGTGGCCCCTGCATTCTTCAGGCCGAATGGCATCTTGTTGTAACAATACACTCCCCATGGCATAATGAAAGCCGTTTTCTCAGCATCTTCCTCATCCATCCAGATCTGATGGTAACCAGCGAAGCAATCCACGAATGACTGTAGCCCATGCTTGGCGCAATTATCAATCAGGATGTGTATATTCGGCAAAGGGAAGTCATCTTTCGGACTGGCCCGGTTGAGATCCCGGTAGTCGACACAGACTCTGACCTTCCCATCCTTCTTTGGTAGTGGCACAATGTTGGCTAACCATGTCGGGTACTCAACCACCCTGAGAAGCTTTGCTTTGATCTGCTTGGTGGCTTCTTCCTTGATTTCCAGACTCATATCAGGTTTGAGCTTTCTGAGCTTTTGCTTTACCGGTGGACACATTGGATCGGTTGGCAATTTGTGAGCCACAATAGACGTACTCAGATCGGTCATGTCATCATACGACCAGGCGAATATGTCATCATACTTCTTTAGAAACTCTGCGTATGCTCTCTTCTCTGATGGCGATAAGTGAATGATGATTCGTGTTTCCTTGACATTTTTTGCATCTCCCAGGTTAACAATTTAGGTTTCGTCCAGGCTAGACTTAGGTCTGTTTTCAAAGTTCTCAACTTCTCTAACAATCTCCTCAGGTATGTCATCTTCTTCTGAATCGATGTCCATTTGTTGCGTAGTCTCTTTGCATGTCACAGTCATTGGTTCATCAAGATAAGTAATAGTAATGCTATATAGGTAAAGTAAGGAGGAAACGATAGAAATAAATATTAATTCGTTGGAAAAATCAAACATGCTTTGATAAATTGAATAATTGTTTTGAACATTGAAGATCTTATTGCGAAAATTGAAAAATGCGAAAAGAAAATCATTCACTAAATAAAACAGTGAATAGTGCTTGTTTTAGCTTTGCTACCCCGAGGCTCGTCGGGCTCTGGTGGTCCTGATGGTCCAATTGTTGAGGTATGCCCCTCTACTCACAGCTTGTATGGAAGGACCTTCCTCCCCCTTCTCCTCGATCCTCCCCCTCCTCCTCGAGAATAACACAGCAATCCATATCATCGGTTGCTCTAACGGGTAGTAAGGACTACGCCATGGTGGCGACCAATTATTGAACTCTTCCCAGGTGTACTCGTATCCTAGACCGAAGGTAGTGCCATGTTTCTTGAGTTTTATAGCTTTAGAGATCCCTTGGAGGTTCTTGCCGAGTCCTTTGCCAGGTTCGTACCCACTCCAATTCAATATGCTCTCGATCTTGTTATCCCACCATTTGTCCTTGTCGACAGCATTGACCCGCTCGATGTGGTGGTAGGTCTCTCCGCCTAGCTTTCTTCTTCCTTCGATCGGTGGAATGGTCTGACGACTGTATATATAGGGTTGCTACCGTCGCCGTGAATGATCACTTCCTGGTGATTCCATTTGAATTTTACTATCTGATGCAGTGTTGAAGCTACAACCCCAACAGCATGAATCCAGGGTCGTCTTTGTAGCAAGTTGTAGGATGCTGGCATATCTATCAACTGAAAATCGACCTCGAACCAGGTTGGTCACATCTGCAGACACAGGTTAATCTCGCCGATGGTGGACCTCTAAGACCCATCGAAAGCTTTCACATTGATTGCTCCTTATTTTATCTCATGCAGCCCTTTGCCCAACTTCTTGAGTGTTATCAACGGACATATGTTAAGGCTAGAACCCCCATCGATCAGGATCCTAGTGATGAAGTAGTCTTCGCATTGCACGGTGAAGTGCAGGGTTTTGTTGTGGCCTAACCCTTCAGGTGGCAGCTCGTCCTCATAGAAGGTGATTTTATGGATTTCTAATACTTGTCCCACCATATTAGCCATTTCCCTGCCAGTGATGTTACTTGGCACGTATGCTTCACTCAGCACCTTCAACAGAGCATTTTTTTGTCTTGGAATTCTGCAGCAATGAGAGGATGGATATCTGTGCTGGTGTTTGGTTTAGCTGGTCGATGACCGAATACTCCTTGGCCTGTATTTTCTTCCAAAGGTCATCCGTACCCATCTCAATGATGGGTGGCCGGTTGGAGGCCTACTTGCTTGACTCAGCTAGGTGTTCAGGGGTATAGACTCTCCCAGTTCTTGTCATACCCTGTGCTGCAATAGTCTCTTCGAACCTGACCTTGCCTTTCCTCCTAGCCTCGGCTGTATAATCCTATGGTATAGCTTTTGTATGGAATGACGGCATGGTGGACATCGCCACCGGGATTGGAGCGGCCACCTTTACTTTGAATGGGACATGTTCTTTGGGTGGCAAAACTGCAACCTCAAATGGTGCTGGTGCCTTTGCTGATGGCGCTGCTTCAAACTCAAGAGGCATAGACACGTCTACCTCGATGTTCTCAGACGGTTGTATCTGGACCATAATCGGATTAAGAGTAACTGCTGGTTTCTTCATCGCCTTCTGCGATCAACCCAATGGATCCTTCGGGATCCCAATCATCCTCCACTTCAATCAGGTGGATACCCCCGCCTTTATGGTCTGGTAGAGGGTTGTTGCAGATGTTCGGAGCGGCTTCTTTTGCTATAATGACATTGTTATCAATCAGAGACCGTATCTTGTCTTTCAAAGAGCGGCATTCATCGATGGTGTGTCCCTTCATGCCGGAGTGGTATGTACAAGACTTGTTTTGTTAACCCATTGAGAAGGATTCTCAGGGGTTGTAGCAGGGACGGGGGTGACATAACCGGCGGCTTTGAGTCTCTCATATAGCTGGTCAATGGGTTTGGTGATGGCTGTGTATTATTTTGGAGGCCTCCGATCAAAATTTGGTCGGGGCCTAGGGAAGTTTTGGCGTGCGGGGGGTGATTGGTAATGAGATGGTTGGGCATTGTAAGTTTGGTAGACGTGAGCAGGCTGGGAGTATCTAGGTAAGGTAGGCTGATATGTAGGAGGTAGAGAAGACTGATAAGTTGGCGGTGGAGCTTGGTAGGAGGGCGCTTGGTAATTTAGGGCTGGCTGATATGTGAGTGGAGGTATTGGGTAGGTTTGGTATTTGAGGGGAGACTTGGTCCTTTGTGCAACCATCACGGCCCCTACGTCCCTCTTCTTAGACACACCACCAGACTGTAAGGCCTTATTTGTAGCTTGCAAGGCCTCAAAGTTTGTAACCATGCCGCTCTTAATACCTTCTTCAATTCGTTCCCCCAGCTTGATAATGTCAGAAAACTTATGATTCTCAATCACCATCAACCGTTCATAGAATTGCGGGTCTTGAGCTCGGACAAAGAACTTGTTCATTTGTTCTTCTTCTAAGGCGGGTCTGACCTTAGCAGCTCCGGACCTCAAGCGAGTAGCATACTCGCGAAATGTCTCTGTGGGCTTCTCCTTTAGATTCTGGATATAGAACACATCTGGCGCATTCTCTGTGTTAAACCTGAACCTGTCCATAAAATCAGATGTCATACCTACCCAGCTTGACCACTTCTTAGGATCTTGGTTGATGTACTAAGATAGCGCATCTCCTTTCAGACTCCTCATGAACAACTTCATGCGGATCCTTTCATCTTTTCCTACCCCCACCAGCTTGTCGCAGTATGTTCTCAGATGGACCCTTGGATCACCTGTACCGTCAAACATCTCGAACGTGGGAGGTTTGTACCCCTCCGATAGTTCGACATCTGGTTGTATGCAGAGGTCTTCATAGTTCAACCCTTCGATCCCTTTACTTCCTTCGACGCCCTGAATTCGGCTGGTTAGTTTCTTAAGTTCTTCAGCCAAGTTTCTGATGAGTAGATCCTTTTCATCGGACTCAGGTGTGCAAGATATAGGTTGGGTGGAGAGTGGCATTGTCTCCACGTAGATGGGATTGTTGTGGTAGTCTGGTGTGTGGGCGTGGAAATGGTCATTTGCGGAGTTTTGCGGTTCGGGGATGAGTAATGGAATGTTGTTTGGAGTGTGGCAAGTGTGCATTGGTTCTTTGTTGGAGCAGTAGGATGATTGGGTTGCTTTTGAGGAGGTGTGGGATTTTGAATTGGGGAAGTTGGTGTCTGGGGTGCTGAGGGAGAAGGATAGGTTGGCCAGATACCGGACCTGATCGAGCTCTTCTTGAAACTTCAACAATTTCTGCTCAAGTTGTGACACATTTTCATTGGGAACCCGAATACCATGGCCATCAGTTGCCTCTGTTGTTGTGTTCTCTTTTCTGATGTTCAAATCTTCCATTTTGCCTTTGTTCTTATTCTTAACAGAACTAAGAGGAGGAGTGGGTGGAGGGCCCCTGGATCTCGTGGAATAAGATGATGTTTCCAAAGTGCACGAACTAACCTTTGGGGAGGGGAATAACAAAACAAAAAATAAATAAAAAGGTAACCAAGTTAGTGAGGATCATAAAAAGTGCTGCAATATTTAAACACGTAGTGCAGGAATGTATATCGTGTCCTAATTTGGGAACCTCGTTGTGCCCGAGGTGGGCCTAGCGACAAGTTGATTTGGAGAACTTGGAATGCTAAATGCCTCATTTAATTGATAAAGATAAGACGAATCCCAAATCGACATTAAATAAACAAGAAATAAAAGTTACCAATGGCCACTGACTTGTTACAATTCAAGGGAAAAAGATAAATTCATATCTACTTGGTCCCAGAAGGACCTTCCCCAGATTCGGAATCCTTGGCTCCTTCGAATAGCTTCCCCAACTCGCGAAGTCCTAGCAACAGGTATGCTCTAGCTAAATATCCACCTTCAGGCCCTTTAGCCTCTTGACAATCTTCAACCCTTTTGAGAAACTTTCTTTCCAGTTCCACTATGCCTCGCTCCAAGTATCCCAGCTTTTTGTTGGTGTTGGCAGCCATGTCTTTCATTCCTCGATCAGCTTCTGGTTGGACTCTTGCATTTCGCGATGTTCACTTTCACACTCACGGATCCTTTTGCGCAACTGGTTGTACTTGACTTGCGCCTCGGCCTTTTCATCTATAATCCTGTGGCCTCGAACAAACCCTGGCTGGCCCATACCATCATGATTGTCTTCCAACCAACCTGAATAGAAAGGAGTACAATTAGCATGGTATCTTTCTGGCTCTATGGTGTCTTTTCCCATCACGATCTTGCTATGCCACATGTGTTGGGCTTGGCACTTGTAAGGACTATCATCGCCTTGGAAGCCGGCTCGAAAGTGACTCATCTTGTCGACCCTGGGTATGACTCTCTTCCTACCAGCTTGCCTCATAACTCGTAGAGGGACGTAAGGGTAGGTTCCCCTCAGACCAATTAGTATCAGGAAAGGTGCGTCTCTAGATCGGATGATGAACTCCTCCGTCGAAAACCACTCAAACATCCACTGAACTTGTTCCTCGCTCAGATTATCAAATAGCTCAACCCATCCTTTTGCATCCTCAGGCTGAGCGAACATGTCGGGAATGTAATTCATTCGCTTTGGATGGTGGAAAGCGATGTGATCATCCCAGTCCCTACGCTGATTTTTTTGTCGATATTCGCCCTTTTGGAGATGCTCTATGAGCCAAAGTTGAAGTAGAAGATTGCAGTCGTCGAAGTGTTTTGCTCCTTGTTGACACTTCTCTAAGGCTCGGTATATGTCTGCAATAATCATAGGTACAATGCTGAATGCCTGCCCACCAATCCCTTCCATTAGGGTTTTGGTTACCATAGCCAACCTAGTATGAATTCTACCTTTCTTCATTGGAAATACAATCAGACCAAGAAAGCAAAATATGAAGACGAAAACCCTGCGATGGACGTGTCCCAAGGATGTGATAACAAACTCGCAGAGTAGGTACGGTAAGATTTGCTGTGACTGTACCTTTCATACAAGTAGTCAAAAGGGATGTATGAATCCTTCAACCAGGTCAATTCCGGATTCTTCTTCAAACCCATCATTTTAAGGAAGCCCCTACCTTTGCGATTCTCAGGCATTAGCAAGCCCGGAGTTTCCCATACTAGACCGGCTAGTCCTCCTATCTCCTCCAGCAAAGGTGTTATTTCAATACCCCCAAAGCGGATTACGGCCCTTTCACAATCCCAAAACAATGTGGCATCTTCTATGATCATGTAATTGGGTTGGATTTCCAGGAGGGATGGTAGATTTTCCAGATATTTTCTGATGAGATTTTGATCACTAGAGTGTAAATCTTTCCACCAGCTTAGCAACCTTGGGTGGATGTTGGTGACCATGCCGAATCTGGGGACTTCGTGCCTCATGTTTCTACTAGGCAAATAAGGTTAGACCCTTCCCCCACCGGACTCGACTATTTAATAAAAATGCTAGCTAGGTTTGACCATGATGCATGCACAATTTAAATAGAGTAAGGTTTCTATGGGGTTTTAGACTGGTACCCTTGAGCGGACAACTCAAGGGGGAAGACTCGGAACTGTCGACTGCACCGCTGATCGACTAGCTTTACCGCAAATATGCCTTTCCGAATTTAGGGGGTAATGATATAGGAAGATCGCAACCACTCATTATAAGCGTTGCTATAGTATTTATTTTGGCACGAGTGGACTATGATGTTGAGCATGATTATGCAAAAAAAATTAAAAGCATGCTGGCATGTATTTGCACATTAAGAAAGTGATAATTACAACAGTTTCATAATTTAAAGCAATAAAGAAAAGAAAACAAGGAAGATATGTCAGTTTTGCTTCTAAAGAAGAAATTAAATGCTTAAAGGAATTAAACAGATAATTGCGCATAGAGAGAGGTATAAATTCACAAGAATAATCTGAAATGGTAAAAGCCTAAAAAACATCCCCAGCAGAGTCGCCATGCTGTCGTGCCCCCTTTTTCCTTCGCGGAATCAGGTTTATGACATTTTGGTTGGGACAATTCTTTCCTTTTGGGAAAGGGGTTTTGCAATTTTGAAGAGTCGCCACCTAACGATTTTAAGGTGCGTTAGGGCACCTATAGGGTTCAACTACAACTACATTTGATAACCAGAGATAGGGTAAGGGTTTGAAATTATCCCAAGGGGAAGGTGTTAGGCACCCCTCATGATCCAGTAGTGTGGTTCCCGGCCAGATAGTTCTTTGTGAATTTGTGCAATTAACAAGTAAACAAACAAGGGTCAAATAAGAGGGGATTTTAAATACACAAGTGTTTGAAAATGATTAAATAAAACAAAGTTTTGAAAGAGTTATAACTAAGCATGCTGATGAATGTAAAGGGGGTCCTAGGTTTGTTTTCAATATGGATCACATCAATGCAATACCTGGTAATCACTCCTCAAAAGAGGGGCTACACGTGGTATTAGCGCATCGTTCATATATCCATATCTACCCTTCCCACCCCGTAAAGGTATTTAAAGCGTGAATTAGTCTCGAACTTCTATTGCATGCTATTACCCGTCCCATTCCTATCAATCCCGGAGGAATTTTAGGACTACTATTCTTATAAGAGGGAGGATTTAGGCTGACTCATAGGTTTAAAGGTAAAAAGGCAAAGGCGACATACAAGAACACGTAGGACTACTTTCAAAGGGGAAACATGTAAGCAATTAGAAGGCTCATAAAATCCTCCGCAAATAATACATATTAATAGCACAACTCAAACAAATTTAAAGTCCGAATTTAATAAATCCTAAGGTAGGGGATTTGAGTCAGAACCAGATTCATTATATAGCTCGGATAAGAAGTCCGAATCAGGTCTGCCTGCTGTTTGTAGCAGTTGCTAATTAAATAGAGGCGGATTTAATTTTATCATTATTATTACCTAAGGCTTGCCTAGGCGTAATAGTGATGTCCTAGAAGCATGATATCTATTGTTGATTAGGAGTGTAGTAAAACAGTAAATAATTCTAAACGAGCAATTTGGATCCTATAGGCATGCTTTCTAAACCGTATTGCTAAAAGGAGTAGGTTGTTTAAACTGATTCAGAACAGTACGAGTCAAACTGATTTTTTTTAACTAAACTGGTTTTAGGACCTATAGGCATGCTCTCTATTATAGCTGATTTTAATCTTATAGGCATGGTGTCTAAGTATTAAAGGCTGATTTTGGTCCTATAAGCATGGTATCTAATTGATCATGAAGCGGAGTAGGCAGGATTTATTTGATCACAGCGAAATTCCTATAGGCATGATTTCTATAAAAATCTTATAGGCAAGATATATAATTTTGAAGCTGATTTTAACCTTGGGGCCATGATGTCTAATTATAGCCATTAGATCCTATAGACATGATGTCTACGTGTGGAAGTAAAACATGTAGAATTTATTAAACAGATCCTATAGGCATGTTATCTAAGTGTGGAAGTAAAACATGCAGAATTTATTAAACAGATCCTATAGGCAGGATATCTACCCTTAAAACATGCGTAATTGCCCTATCCCTTTTTACTGGCCAACCTCAACGTTTGTTACAAATTATTACAGACCAAATACTTAAATTACAAAATAAGTGCAGAAATAAGAAATTACAACCAAAAGAAGCCTGATCTTGACTTCCTATCTGAGTTATATAATTAATCACTTCAGATGCCCATGATGTTCAAAGCCTTTCTCATACCTGGGTGTCTCAAAGTTCCCTAAGGGTCTCAAGGGACCTCGGGCAGTTCTTACACCGAGGTTTGCATAACCAGACAAAAATGAGTGTAGTGTGGATGGGCAAGCCCTTATGCGTTCAAGTTCACAGGGAGCTCAAGGGTCCCAAGGCAAGGCTCACACAAGAGGGGCAGAACCTAGGTTCTAAGAATATAGTGGAAGTGCAGGATAGAGATTTATTAAAATTGAGTTGGAAATAGTAAGTATTAGAGGGTGATTTAAAAACAGTAGTAGTAGAGCTCAAAATACCCAGAATCAGTAGTTACACAAAGGGTCGACGGGTTTTAAGAATACATTGTATGAAGCACATGACCCCAGAAAGGGGCAGGTTTGGTCATGCACAGCAATAGATGATGCTGGCCTGCCCATAAACCAACCAAAGGAACACAAACACATAGAGCAGATATGGGGTTTGGGATTCATAAGTCAGCAAATCACATAACAAGCGATTGACAGAGTACATACATAGGGAAACATTAATCTAAAGTGGGAAGGGAGCATATTTGAGCATGCTAGTAATGTAAATAGACTGCAGAAACATTGGCAGAAGTGAGCATGAATGAGAAACTGAAGCAACTCAAAGAAACATATTGTTGTTGAGACTTAAAGAGTAATCTAGGACATACCAGTAGAGAAGCAAAGTGCAGAAAGGTAAAGCAAACAAGAGTCCACAGTCTAGCCTTGGCTTTCAGCCGGCTAGACAAAGCAATAGCACAAGTAGCAGTAAAGAAAGAAAGAGTTTTAAGTGTAAGTATGTGTTTTGAACTCAAGTTGTTCGTGTCTTTTGAAAGAAGAGGGGGTGGGTATTTATAGCTTTTGAAAACGAGTGATAAGTAAGGTAATAAGTAAAGTCTTAACACAAACATGGAAACAATCACAAGTCAGAATCAATTAACACAAGTGATTCCGTTTAATTAAAGAATCATTGTTTAACGGGTAGTAGCAGGTTTAATAAAGGAAAAAAATCAGTTTGGGGACAGATTGATTATTACCATATAAGGGGCAGTAAAAGCATGAAGTAAACAATCAAGTCTAAGTATAAAATAAGCTTATTTTGGGAAAGGATTCAGCAAGTTAAAATATCACAGTAAAGGGAAAGGAATCAATTAATTTTAAACAGGCGAGTGAAATTAGGGTTCATAAAGAAAAAGCTTTTGCAATTAGTCTCCAGATCAAGATCAATCAAGGAAGAAACATTAATATATAAATAGAGTGAAGAGAAGCATCAGACATGCGAGGCCAAACACATTGGCAAAAGAGATAACACGAACATACAATAGTGGCAGAAATAAGCTAGGATTCAGTAGTAATGAAAATATTTGAGGCACAGTAGTCAAGTAGGTCAAGTAGTCACATAGAATCAACAGTGAAGAAGAACATAGTATCGGATAAAAGAAATCAGAAACAGGTAAAGGTCTCACAATAGTAATAAGTGAGAAAAACTTCTAAGAAATTTAAGGCTTCAGCAGTAGTCGAGTTTAAGAGATGGTAAGAACTCAAAATCAAACAAGTCAAACAAGGAAAAGAGAGTCAGAAATAAAGAACAAGTACACATTAAACAAACAGTTTCAGAACTCGGATAAGACTAAAAGGAACTAGGGTTTTTAACATGCTGAAATAGATAGAAGAACAATATGAGCAAATCCTTTTAAACGTAGCAAAATAACAAACAATATTAAGATCAGAGAAGATATATTTTGAAAAACTTAAAGGAAACCCTAATCGTCGAAAAAACGAAGTGTCGTTTTGAAAGAAAACTTGAAGAACCTTCGAGAAAACACTTAAGAAATTCATAGTAAGTACAGATCTAAGAGAGATCTGAAAGAGAATTGAAAGGTCTTAGAGCTAGGGTTTCAGAAAACCCAAAAGAAGTGAGAAAGACGTTGGAAGTTAATGATCTAACCAGAAATAGTCAAGGATCGGCGTTGAAAGGCCATGAATGGCCAGAGAAAGGTCATAGATGGCCGGAGAAAGGCCATGAACAATAGTCAAGCAAGGAATGGACCAGATTCCTTCGAGGACTGGCCATAAAACCACAGAAACAAACACCCAGGAGCCATACGAGGCTGATACACGTCTCAAATGACGACGAGGGGCCATGAATTAGGAAGGTATTAGGGTGGATTAGGGTGGGATTTGATGGCGGCGGCTAGGGTTCAGGTGAGGTTTCAGAGAGAATTGAGAGAAGAGGGATTCAAGGGTGGCGTTTGGTGATGAATGAGGTAGGGTAAGGGGTCGTTTAAGGTTAAAAATAGAAAGGGCGAATAGTGGCCGTTGATCTAAATGATCAATGACCAAGATTGAAATGTTAGGTAGGAGGTCCGGGTTGGGTTGTTTAATTGGGTTAGGGGTCGGGTTTGAATGGGAATTGGTCCGGGAAATTGGGTTTAGTTTGGGATCAGATTTAGGCTAAAATTGAAATGTAATTGGGCTATTATTTAAATAGCCAATTTTCCTCTTTTAAAATTATACAAAAATAGGAAATTAACTTCTGGAAAAAAATTGAAAGCACTAAAATGATTTATAGCAGATAGGTAATAATTTAAAAATACAGGACTTAATTTTATGAATATAAAACACAATTAAATCTTAAAAAGGCAAATATTGCTATTATGTGCAATTAGCTTTTAAAAATACTAAACAAAATTGTAAAAACATGTAAAAATTACCTTAGCTATATCTTGGCATAAAGATGAAACTCCAATAGATGGATTACAAAAAATAATAATTTTGGAAATGATTATTGGGTTTTATGGATAAAAAAGGAAAAAAATTGATTTAAAAAACCATAAAAATTATGGAAAAATAATAAAAAACTTGAATATGCTTACGTATGCATATATGTGCCATTTCGAAGTTATTTTGCATATTGAAAATATATAGGAAAAAATTGGGTGTCAACACTAGGGGCCTCGGGTGAGTTTCGGATGCTTAACGGAATTGGATTTGGACTTAGGCAATTTTCTGAACTTGCTGAATCTGTTGGATTCGCACCTGCGGAGCTTGGACCGCAAGTGTGGCATCGCAGAAGCGATTTGCAACCGCAGATGCGGTCTAAGGCATAAGGGCAGTTGGTCGCAGATGCGGCTACAGGACCGCAAAAGAGGAACCGCATCTGCGAGGTAAGGAGTGCAGGTGCGGAATCTGGTGACATAATGAAATTCCGCAGGTGCGGAGTATGAGCCGCAGGAGCGGGACCGCAGGTGCGGTGGACCCCTCGTAGAAGCGGAAATTGCTGGGTAGAAAAGAGTGAAATCGAGGGTTTGAATTCATAAATTCTAAAATTGATTTTGAGCTCGGTAGAAGGCGATTTCTTGAGAGATTTTGAAGGACAACTATTGGGTAATGAATTCTAACTCTAATTTGGTTCTAATACGTTAATCTATTGTTGTTTTTCTCATCTAATTATGGAATTAGAGGGTAGAAGTTTGGAAATGGGGGAAAAGTTCTCCAATGGAAAATCGGAGTTTTGAATACGAATTTGATGTCGGATTGGGATGATTTTTGTACCAGTGAACTCGTGAGAGAATGGGTGTTCATCATCCGTAATTTTTACCCGATTCCGAGACGTGGGCCTGGGGAGGATTTTTGGGCGTTTTCTATTTTCTTGCCTTAGCTTCGATTCTTTTAGCTAAACTAGTTGTTTGTAGTGATATTTATATTATGAAATTGATTTGATTAGATTTGGTCCAGTCGGAGTTGGATACTCGTGGCAAGAGCATGATTTCGGATTGATTGAGCTTGGTTCGAGGTAAGTGGCTTGCCTAACCTTGTGTGGGGGAACTCCCCTTAGGATTTTGGTACTGTTGTTATAGGAATGCCGTGTACGTGAGGTGACGAGTGCGCACACGTGCTAATTCTTTAAAAACCCCATTTTCATTAAGAAAATATATGTGTTTTCTTTTAATTGAGCAATACTTGTATTTGAAGTTTCCTGTTTAGCTTAGGAAAGCATGCTTATGTGATTTAACTGTCTTATCTGCCTTACTGCTTACTTGGATCTGTGTAGCATGTTTAGAGTAGAATTTCCTATTTCTCGGTACGAACTTGAATAGAATTGTAGATTTCTTTCTTGAGACTGTTGTGTGTTTACTTTGGGACTACGGGACGATATCCCAGGAGATCCCCCTGCATATTTACTTTAGGACTACTGATCGGTATTCCGAGAGATCCCCTGAAAATCTGAGTTTTGAATACGAATTTGACGTCAGATCGGTATTCCGAGAGATCCCCTATGCATTTATATTTAGGACTATGGGACGGTATCCCGGGAGATCCCCCTATACTAGATATTTTCTTTGGGACTACAGATCGGTATTCCGAGAGATCCCCAGCACACTTACGTTTAGGACTACGGGACGGTATCCCGGGAGATCCTCTTTGTTTTTCTCCGTGTACTAAGTTATTTCTTTCTGTGATTTCATCTTTATTGGTTTTTAGCATCTTTAACTATACTGTCACGTTTCATACAGTTTTACCTTGTTATATATCTAACCAGTAGGGCCCTGACCTTCCTCGTCACTACTCGACTGAGGTTAGGCTTGGCACTTACTAGGTACCGCTGTGGTGTACTCATGCCCTAACCTGCACATTTTTTTCGTGTGGAGATCCATGTTTTTCTGCTCAGCCATATTATTCGTGAGACGGAGCGATTCAGAGACTTCGAGGTATACTTGCCGCATTCGCAGACCAAGAAGTCCCTCTCTATTCTCCCTTTTAGCTATAGACTTCTCGTATTTACTTTTTTTTAGACTTCTGGAGTTAGAATACTATGTATTTCCTTAGCTTGTGATTCATGAGATTCCGGGTTTTGGGAGTGTATTTGTTCAGTTTGAGAGAGTGATATTGTATATACCGGCGGCATTTTAAACTTCTTTATTATGTTACTCGTAAATTGCTAGTTTCATGTTTTTATTTCCTTTTTCACAAATTATTAGGCTTACCTAGTCGTAGAGACTAGGTGCCCTCACGATAGCTCACGAAGGGAGAACTTGGGTCGTGACAAGTTGGTATCAGAGCTCTAGGTTCATAGGAGTCCTGAATCACAAGCCGGTTTATTAGAGTCTCGCGGATCAGTATGGAGACGTCTGTACTTATCTACGAGAGGCTATGTAATTGTTAGGAAAAATTCCACTTCATTTGATTTCCTTGGCGTGTGAGATTTTTGATATCAAAATTCTAAACCTTTGTCTTCCATTCTCTCATAGATGGTGAGGAGACGAGCTACCGAGATGACCAGGCACCCGCGCCCCCTGCTAGAGCCGCCAGAGGTTGGGGCCGGGGTAGAGGCTGAGGACGCGCATGTGGTGCAGCCAGAGCACCCGTGCGAGCTGCTACAGAGGAGCCACCAGCAGCTCCAGCCGGAGCCCAGGCGCCTGTTGCGCCTATTGCTACTACTACTCCAGCTCTCCAGGAGACCCTTGCCCATTTCATGAGCATGTACACCACTTTAGCTCAGGCAGGGTTGATTCCCCTTGCTGCAGCTACATCTCAGTCCGGGGGAGGATCCCAGACTCCCGCCGCCCGTACTCTTGAGCAGCGAGTGTAGGTTGATCAGGTCCCAGAGATTATACCGGTACCGCCTGTAGCCCCAATTCAGCCCAAGGATAGGGCAGTAGCTTCAAAGGAGGAGCAGCGGAGGCTTGAGAGGTTCAAGAAGTACCATCCTCCTACATTCAGTGGTCTAGCATGGAGGATGCTCAGGGATTTCTGGAGGAGTTCCACTGTATCCTCTGCACTATGGGTATATCAAGATTGAGTGGGGTTTCTTTCACTGCCTTCCAGCTTTGAGGAGCAGCCTATCAGTGGTGGCGTACTTTTGAACAGTCTGGCAGAGGCAGCTTCCCTTACATGGACTCAGTTTTCAGATATGTTCTTGAGAGAGTATGTCCCTCAGAGCCTCAGGGACGCATGGCGCGTGAAGCTTGAGCATTTGCGCCAGGGTTCTATGACCGTTTTGGAGTATGCTGTCCATTTCAACAACTTGGTTAGGCATGCACCAGCCTTGGTTTCTACAGTTCCTGAGAGAGTTTGCCGGTCTATTGAGGGGTATATTCCCAGCATCTGATCTAGCATGGCCCAGGAGTTGGAGATGGATATTGCTTATCAGCAGGTGGTGAGCATTGCTAGGAAAGTAGAGGGCATGCATACTTGGGATAGAGAGGAGAGATAGGCCAAGAGGTCTCGAGAGTTGGTCCATTATTTTGGTGCCCTTCCCCAGCTGTATTTCATTATGGTAGGGGTTATATGAGTCGCCCCGTTCATTCATCTCTTCCAGCAGCCAGTGGTATTCCAGCTCCTTCTAGACCTCAGAAGCCTATGTACCTCTAGTATCTAATGCGCCTCCTACACGGGGTGCTTTCAGTAGTCAGTCCAGCAGACCTGGCCCAAGCCAGTCATAGCAGCCACGTCCTCCTAGAGCTTGTTTTGAGTGTGGCGACACACGCCATATGGTGAGGGATTGCCCTAGACTTAGGAGGGGTGCACCTCTATAGAATTCTCAGCCACAGCGTGCTCCGCAGAGTTCCCAGGCTATGATTACAACACCAGTTGCGATCCCACCTGCCTAGCCAACTAGAGGTGGAGGTCGGAGAGGTAGATGTCGCCCTAGAGGGGGAGGCCAGGCCAGATACTATGCCCTTCCTGCCCGTACTGAGGCTGTTGCCTCCGATTCTATCACACAGGTATTGTTTTGGTCTGTCATAGAGATGCATCGGTTCTATTCGATCCAGACTCCACTTATTCTTATGTGTCCTATTATTTTGCCTCGCATTTGGGCGTATCTCGCAATTCTTTGAGTTCCCCTGTTTATGTTTCTACTCCTACGGAAGATTCTCTTTTTGTGGACCGCGTTTATTGGCCGTGTTTGATTGCTCCTAGTGGTTTTGAGACCAGAGTCGATTTGTTATTGCTCAGCATGGTAGATTTTTATGTTATCTTGGGCATGGACTGGTTGTCGCCCCATGATGCTATTCTTGATTGTCATGCCAAAACCGTGACGCTGGCTATGCCAGGTGTACCGCGAGTAGAGTGGAGGGTACCTTAGATCAAACTTCCAGTAGAGTCATTTCATTTCTTAAAGCTCAGCGAATGGTTGAGAAGGGGTGTGACGCGTATCTAGCTTATGTGAGAGATGTCAGTATTGATACACCTACAGTTGATTCAATTCTAGTAGTACGGGATTTCTCTTATGTGTTTCCACCTGATTTTGGCATTGATTTGTTGTCGGGCAGTCAGCCCATTTCTATTCCTCCTTACCATATAGCTCCTCCTGAGTTGAAGGAGTTGAAGGAATAGTTACAGGAATTGCTGGATAGGGGTTTTATTTGGCCCAATGTGTCACCTTGGGGTGCTCCTGTCTTGTTTGTGAAGAAAAAGGATGGTTCTATGAGTATGTTCATTGATTATCGCCGGTCGAACAAAGTTACAGTGAAGAACCGGTATCCTTTGCCTCGTATTGATGACCTGTTTGATCAGTTACAGGGTGCTCGTGTGTTTTCTAAGATAGACTTGCGTTCAGGTTATCACCAGTTGAAGATTCGGGAGCCAGATATCCCGAAGACTGCTTTTAGGACTCGGTATGGTCTTTACGAGTTCCTTGTTATGTCATTTGGGCTGACCAATTCCCCAGCAACATTCATGCATCTGATGAACGGTGTATTCCGGCCATATCTTGACCCGTTCGTCATTGTCCTGATTGATGACATTTTGGTATACTCCCGGAGTCGGGAAGATCATGAGCAGCACCTAAGGACAGTGCTTCAGACTTTGAGAGAAAAGAAGATATATGCGAAGTTCTTGAAATGTGAGTTCTGGTTGAATTTCGTGGCATTCTTGGGTCACGTAGTATTGAGTGAGGGGATCAAGTTGGATCCGAAGAAAGTGGAAGCAGTGCAAAGTTGGCCCAAACCATCCTCAGCTACAGAGATCCGTAGTTTTCTTCGCTTGGCGGGTTATTACCGTCGGTTTGTTGAGGGATTTTCTTCTATTGCAGCACCTATGACCAGGCTAACCTAGAAGAGTGCTCCGTTCAGGTGGACGGAGGAGTGTGAGGAGAGCTTTCAGAAGCTCAAGACAGCTTTGACTATTGTCCCAGTTTTGATATTGCCTACAGGTTCGGGGTCTTATACTGTCTATTGTGATGCCTCGAGGATTGGCCTTGGAACGGTATTGATACAGGACGGTAGGGTGATTGCCTACGCATCCAGAAAGCTGAAGGTGCATGAAAAGAATTATCATGTCCATGATCTCGAGTTAGCTGCTATTATTCACACCTTGAAGATATGGCGTCATTATTTGTACCGTGTTCCTTGTGGATCTACACTGATCACAGGAGCTTGCAGCATCTGTTCAAGCAGAAGGACCTTAATTTACGTCAGAGGAGGTGGTTAGAGCTGCTGCAGGACTATGATATCACTATCTTGTATCGCCCGGGCAAGGCCAATGTGGTGGCCGACGTTTTGAGTCAACGGGCCGAGAGTTTGGGGAGTTTGGCTTATCTACCAGTAGTGGAGAGGCCCATGGCAATGGATGTTCAAGCCTTAGCCAGCCAGTTTGTGAGATTGGATCTTTCGGAGCCTAGTCGGGTCCTTGCTTGTGTGGTTTCTCGGTCTTCCTTGTTTGATCGTATCAGAAAGCGTCAGTATGATGACCCTCATTTACTTGTCCTCAAGGACAAGGTCCTGCATGGTGATGCCAGAGATATGACCATTGGTAATGACGGGGTATTGATGATGCAGGGTCGAATTTGTGTACCCAATGTTGATGGGCTTCGGGAGTTGATTCTAGAGGAGGCCCACAGTTCGCGGTATTCCATCCATCTTGGTGCTGCGAAGATGTACCAGGATTTGAGACAACACTATTGGTGGAGGAGGATGAAGAAGGATATAGTTGGGTTTGTAGCTCGGTGCCTCAATTGTCAGCAGGTAAAGTATGAGCACCAGAGACCGGGTGGCTTGTATCAGCAGATAGAGATTTCGGAGTGGAAGTGGGAGCGTATCACCATGGACTTCATAGTTGGACTTCCTCGGACCTTGAGGAAGTTCGATGCCATATGGGTGATTGTGGATCTGCTGACCATGTTCGCATACTTCATTCCTGTGTGTACTACCTATTCTTCAGAGCGGTTGGCTGAGATTTATATCCGGGAGATTGTTCGTTTGCATGGTATTCCAGTTTCCATCATTTCAGATAGAGGTACTCAGTTCACATCATGGTTCTGGAGGGCCATACAACATGAGTGGGGTACTCGGGTGGAGTTGAGCACAACATTTCACCCCCAGATGGACGGACAGTCCGAGCGCACTATTCAGATTCTTGAGGATATGCTCCATGCGTGTGTGATGGAGTTTTGAGGTTCTTGGGATCAGTTCTTGCTGTCGCGCTCCCTTTTTCTCGCGAAATTGGGTTTCGACATTTTCACAACTCTTTTTGAGAGAGAGCAGGGAAAAGGAATTGGTTGTTAGAATTGCCACCTAACGAATTAGGGTGCGTTACGGCACGTATAGCAAATAACTCATATTATACCGGTTTGCATCACCAGAGATCGGGTAAGAGCTCAAATTACCTTGAGCGG
Source organism: Nicotiana attenuata (assembly GCF_001879085.1). Classification (NCBI taxonomy): domain Eukaryota; kingdom Viridiplantae; phylum Streptophyta; class Magnoliopsida; order Solanales; family Solanaceae; genus Nicotiana; species Nicotiana attenuata. Next base: position 19,079 of record NW_017671177.1, read on the forward strand.
AAGGTGTTAGGCACCCCTCGAGGTCCACACAGTGGGTCTCGGCCGAACTCAATTATGAATTAGTCTATGTGATCAAAGCTAAGAGACAAGGAATTACAAAAACATGAATAAACGATTGAAAGACACGGAAAAGGGGGGGGGGGTCCTAAATTTTTTAGCCTAAAGGATCACCTCGTGCAATATAAATAATACTTCGTAACTCCCTCGGGACGGGGTGTTACTCATATTTTTCAGCAGGCGCGTACTATTATCTCCTGCTACCCAATTACTATCTTTAAGTTGTTTACCTGAAGCGTACTAGTCATTTCTAAGTCGTGTCTTATGCGTGCATTACCCGTCCCATGCCTATGGCCCAGAAGGTTGTGGACCTACTATTTGGGTGGTTCTAGACTAGGCCTAAGGTTCTCAAAATTGTAAAATACTAGGTGACAAGCAAAACAATTAGGACTTTTCAAATAAAGGCAGATATGGGCTCACATTAACCTCCGCATGTAAACAACAAATGCACGCAACTGATTTAGCAGGCTTTATTAATCTCGGAGTCCTATGGGAAGGATATCTATGTGATAAACATGCGAGCAACAATATGTAGATTCAGTTCTTAATGCGAGTATTAGGGCCTACGTGTATTTGCCTACTGATTTTAATTCAGTACAACATCTGGGCGTTTCAGGCGGTAATAAATGACAGTAAATTACAATCATAAATCTAGAATTATTGTTAAACCCAATAAGCATGTTGTCTAAGTGATTGACAGTGATAGTCGGATTCTGAATCAGTTAATAGAATCCTATAGGCATGACTTCTAAGAGTGTGATGATTATTACCCTATAGGCATGATTTCTAGGTTTGAACTGGTTTTAATCTTATAGACATGATTTCTATCTTTGTTCAGATTTTTAAATCCTATAGGCATGGTTTCCAGAATTGAGCAGTATACCAGCAAGAATTTACATTAAGCCAGAAAACAATTAAGCCAAATATTGATCCTATGGGCATGACACACAATTACTGGACAAATTGATACACCTAAAAGCAGGATTTCTAACAGATCATAGCGTTAGTCCTATAGGCAGGATTTCTAACATGTAAACACAGCACAAAACCTACAGGCAGGATTTCTAACGCATAACAACATAATATGGAACTTACAAGCAGAAAAAACAGCACAAATAGAGACCCTATAGGCAGAATTTCTACCTGACTTTGCAAATGAAAATAAGAAACCCTTCCCAATTTACTAAATACCCCGGAATTTTTTGTTACAAAATTATTACAGACCAGATTAACGAATGAATTACATAATAAAGAAATAAGCTATAGAGAGCCTACAACAGGCCCAAATACACCGGGACAGCCCAGGCCTTCAAACTACAACAGCTCCAAGGCTCATTTTCACAGGTATACAATAATCAGGGTTTAATAGTAGCAGCATATAAAATAAGAGACACTGGTAAAGGACAAATTTTAAAACAGGTTTGATGACCGAGTTTAAAAATACAGAACATATAGGCAGAATTGCATTAAGAAGAAGAATTAGCAAGACTCACAAGGTTGTTCACGCACAGTATCTAATGGGTCAAAGTCTGAAAGGCATAATTAAGCTAAGTGTACATGCTAACATTTTAGGACAGCTTTGTTCAATCAAAGAAACCATTTAGACAATGTGTTAAGGCAAACAGTCAGATAATCACATGAACCCAAATGGATGCAAAACACATTAGAAGGCAAGTTATTAGGGTACATGACAGAGAAAGGTTTAATAACAATCAAGTTTGTAAAGGCTCAGGACTGATTAACTGATAAACATGCTAATATTATCCTAAAGATGCTAAGTTCAGGATAATTTCAGAACTAACAAAACAGCATACATGAAGCAAGTTAAAAGACATTAAGTTAACCTCTAAGAGGATTCACATTATTCAAAAACAACCAATCTCAAAACTAATCAGTATCAATTATAGAGCTAAAGGAAATCATAGGAACACAAAAGTGGTAGAATCATGCTCAAAATGAGTTTTAAACTTGCTGGATCATAAACACAGTTCAGGGATACATAGGAATGAAATGACAAAGGATAGTCAATCACCAATTAAGCAAGAAAACAAGAATAACACAACAATAGTCGAGAGTCCAGAATTACTTGGCCTTGGCTTTCAGCCGGCCAAGACCAGAATCAAACGAGAGAGCAAAGAGAATACAGAGCCAAAACCTAAGTTTTCAGTGAGAGTCTATTGATTTTCTAGTCTGCACTAAAGGGGAAAAAGAGAGGGGTTTATATAGCCTCAGACTAAGGTACGCAAACATGGAAATAATCAATCAAATTATTTAAGGAAAACTCGGAATATTATTAAGGCTAGTCAGAAATAACAGTAATCAAACAGGTCTGGGAACAACTAAGGTAAGTAGCCATAGACAGAATCAGTAAGTGAAGCGAAATAAGAAAATCCTAATTTTAAGGGTAAGTACAGTTAGTCTGAATAATCAAAGGGAAATCAAAAAGATACGCACATAGACAGATATAGGAAACATTGAAGAAAAAAATGTTAATAAAAAGAAAGAACCCTTAACAGATTTGAGCCCTAATTTTAAGACAAATAAATTAGGCAAAACTTTTAACGGAAAAACGCAAAGAAATAGACATGCAAGAACATAAAGGAATTTTTAAGCAAAAAATAATAAAAATATAACTAGATCTATGAAATATCTAAACCCTAGCATTTAGGATAAATGAGAACAGAGAAAACCTTTAGAGATTCGTACATAGAGAGGGGGAGGACGAACACAAATGAGAAAAGGGAAGGATTCGAACCAGATTTGGTCCGAAAATGGAGAGATTAACTTGCCATGTTAGGCAAGCTACTAAAAAATACCATAATCGAGTAGCCAGTAGTGAGATGCGACCAATAAGGTAAGAAAATCGTCAAGGGATTCCATATCCGATTGGAATCGAAGAAAGATTATGGGTGACGGCGCCTAGGGTTTCAGAGGAGAGGAGAGGAGTAGAGAGCATTTAGGGGCGGCGGGTGGTGAGAAATGCGTTAGGGTTATGGATTTTGGGTAATTAAAAGGGTGGGGTTAAATATGGGTCGTTGATCTTTGAGATCAACGGCCAGGATTTTAAAAAGGAGCTGGGGCGGGTCAATTAAACGGGTACCGGTTGGGTTATTGGGTTAGGGGTCATTTGGTTTGGGCTGGGGCATTGGGCTGGTGTATTTTAGATAATTGAGCTGGTTTGGATAGCCTAGGTCCGAAAAATAGGAATTTAGGGCTATTAATTAAATACCTATTTTTTAATTAATAAAATAATTCATAAAAAATGATAAATAAAATAATAAAAAAATGTTATTTGTGAATAAAAATGGTTAATAACAATTATTTAATATTATAAAAATATAAAAAGTTATTTTTTGTACGAATAGAGTGATTATAAGTATATAAGGGCTAATATTGCAAAATGTGCAATTTTAGCCTTAAATAAGCAAATGTATTTATGATAAATATGTTAAATTATTTAAAAACCTAATCTGGGTGTAGATGATGAAATTAGATGATAAAATCATTATAAAAAATAATTTATGATGCAATGAATGATTATTTATGCAATAAAATATGGGAATAAATTGATTAAAAAAGCTTTAAAATTATGGAAAAACTAGCAAAAATACTTGATGATGCTCATGCCCTGTCTTGATAGTATATATGCATATCTGAAATATGTGAGAGAAAAATTGGGTATCAACAGCTGCCCCTCTTTGCCCGGGAAGGATGAAAGAGTTATATGGTAATGAAATGATGACCAATTTTGACCGAATGGGATGATTTGAAAAATATGGGCCGCACTCCGGTTTCTGAGCTGCCTACATATCCTGGTTTTACAAAAATCAGGCCGTGTGTAGTTCTGGACCCAACGATGAATGAAATCGATGGAATTGTTATAAGAATAGTCGTGTGTTTCGGAAGTAGCTCCTTTGGGAAGGATAGTATCGGATGGATTTATGCGGAGTTATGAATGTGAATCTGAAATGTAACGGATGTGTTATAGAGCAAGTATCTAAATAGCCATAGAGTAAGAAGCGGGAATTGGTGGTGGTTGGATATGTGTAAAATATTTATGGAATGTGAACGTTGTAAACGGAAACCGGAGCGAAGATTGCTCCCGTTTGAAGAACAGTTACTTTCGGGGTTACTTGCAGAACATAAAACACGATGCGTGCAAATATATATGGATTATTACAAGAATTTAAACATGATGCGGATTCCCTTTCGACCATGAAGGTTGTCTTTGGACAGTGATGATGATGTCCTTAGACCATGACGTCCCGGGCTATGAATCATGAGATAAGGGATACGCAGTCCATGAAATGATGTTCTCGGGCCATGAGAATGGTGCCTCTGAACCGTGACGCCTTTGAATAATGATGTTCAATATTGAGATATCCTCAGGCCATGACATGGTGTCTTCAGGCTATGAGGATGATGCCTTCGAACTACGACGCCTTTGGACGAATTGGCTATATATCAGCCCATGAGATGCAAACACATGATGCTTGAGGTAAAACAAGACAGAGCCTAGTCTTGTGCAAGGTCGAGGGCAGAGCTTAGCCCCGAAAGAAGAGAATAATGCAAGGTTTGGGATAGAGCAACATTTGTGGTTATGCAAGGAGAGAAGATGCTTAGTCTCGTGATGGAAAAGAAATGCTTAGCCTTATGCAAATGAGGAGGCAGGGCTTAGCCTCATGCAAGATTTGAGACTGTGCTTAGTCTCATGCAAAGAGAAGGCAATGCTTAGCCTTATGAAAATGAGGAGGCAGGGCTTAGCATTATGCAAGATTTGAGACAGTGCTTAGTCTCATGCAAAGAGAAGGCAATTCTTAGCCTTATGCAAATGGGGAGGCAGGGCGTAGCCTCATGCAAGATTTGAGACAGTGCTTAGTCTCATGCAAAGAGAAGGCCATGATTAGCCTTATGAAAATGGGGAGGAAGGGCTTAGCCTCATGCAAGATTTGAGACAGTGCTTAGTCTGATGCAAAGAGAAGGCAATGCTTAGCCTTGTGCAAATGGGGAGGTAGGGCTTAGCCTCATGCAAGATTTGAGACAGTTCTTAGTATGATGCAAAGAGAAGGCAATGCTTAGCCTTATGCAAATGAGGAGGCATGGCTTAGCCTCATGCAGGATTTGAGACAGTGCTTAGTCTCATGCAAAGAGAAGGCAATGCTTAGCCTTATGCAAATGGAGAGGCCTGGCTTAGCCTCATGCAAGATTTGAGACAGTGCTTTGTCTCATGCAAATGGAAGGCAATGCTTAGCCTTAGGCAAATGGAGAGGTAGGTCTTAGCCTCATGCAAGATTTGAGACAATGCTTAGTCTCATGCAGGTGAAAGGCAATGCTTAGCCTTATGCAAATGAAGAGGCAAGGCTTAGCCTCGTGCAAGATTTGAGACAGTGCTTAGTCTCATGCAAATGGAAGGTAATGCTTAGCCTTATCAAATAGGGAGGCAGGGCTTAGCCTCATGCAAGATTTGAGATAGTGATTAGTCTCATGTAGTGGACAAATAGCAAGTAGGAGCAGAATATTTCTTAGCTGGAGATATATTTTTGCGCTTGGCAGTCCGGTCGTCATGAAGGTAATGGTTTTAAAGGTGCGCGTACTAGTGGTTATTCTTCGTTCCTGCATCCAAAGAAAAATTGTGAGTTTTGCGAGGGAGGTGGCTCGTGCCTTTGTCTGCTTGCTTTGCTCCGCTCCGCAGCAGAGTCTTGTTCGAGTCACCATGGGTAGCATTTGGCTAGAAAATAATGTTTTCAAAAAAAATATGTATGCATAGTTATTTGGAACATAGTAATATGCGGTTTAAAAATCGATCAGATGAACCTGTAACTGTGACGTTATAAGAGACATTGTGACCTTCTTGACATAGAATTTTGAGGGCCCTCCTTAAAATTCTGCCCCAGTTATCTAGATGAATTTCTGGCTATTCCGCATGTAATGCTGTTGGCTGAACTTGCTTCGGAATTTTGAGGGTCCTCCTCAAAATTCTGCCCCAATTTCTGATTGTGGGGGAAAATGGAAAATTTATTGAATTGTGACCTAACCCACAGGGCTGCCTAGGTATCCCCTCTTAAACGGGAATCAGGTCAAGTGTAGTTTAATTACATCATATGAAGAAACATAAATAGTTTATACATAGTATCTTTTGACTACATCTGAATTAATGGTCTTTGGCCAGATATCTCCATCCATTTCTGCGAGTATGAGTGATCCTCCTATCAATGCTCTGTGAACCACGTAAGGACCTTGCTAGTTAGGTGAAAATTTCCCTTTGGCTTCATCTTGATGTGGAAAGATCCGCTTCAACACCAGCTGCCCTGGTGTGAACTGTCTTGGTTTGACCCTTTTGTTGAAAGCTCTGGACATTTTATTCTGATAAAGCTGACCATGACACACTGCATTCATCCAATTTCCATCTATGAGGGCTAATTGCTCATAGCGGCTCCTTATCCATTCTGCATCACTGAGTTCGGCTTCTTGTCTAATCCTTAAAGAAGAAATTTCTACCTCGGCGGGGATAACAGCTTCGGTACCATAAACCAGCAAATAGGGAGTCGCCCCGGTTGATGTGCGGACTGTGGTACGCTATCCCCATAAAGCAAATGGTAACTTCTCGTGCCATTGCTTGTGATTTTCTACCATTTCCTTAGTATCTTCTTGATATTCTTGTTGGCAGCCTCTACTGCTCCGTTCATTTAAGGTCTGTATGCTGTGGAGTTTTTGTGCTTGATTTTGAATGTTTCACACATGGATTTCTTCAGATCACGGTTGAGATTGGCGGCATTGTCAGTGATGATAGACTCGGGAACCCCGAATCAACAAACAATACGATCCTTGACAAAATCTACGACGACTTTCTTGGTTACAGCTTTGTAAGACGCAGCCTCTACCCATTTTATAAAGTAATTGATGGCCACTAAAATGAACCTGTGCCCGTTCTACACAGTGGGTTTGATTGGACCAATGACATCCATTGCCCAGGCAGCAAAAGGCCAAGGTGCACTTATTGCATTGAGTTCGTTAGGCGGCACCCGTATCATATCTGCATGTATCTGGCATTGGTGGCATTTCTGGACATACCAGATGCAATCTATTTCCATTTTCATCCAGAAGTATCCGACTCTGAGTATCTTCTTGGCTAGAACAAAACCGTTCATATGTGGGCCGCAGGTTCCGGCATGTATTTCCTCAAGCAATTGGAAGCTTCTTTGGCATCAACACACCTTAATAGTCCTAGATCGGGTGTTCTTCTATACAAATTCCTCCGCTGTGGAAGAAATGATTGGACAGCCTCCGCAGTGTGCGTTTCTGAGCATGGTTCGCCTGCTCTGGGTATTCTCCTTTCGCCAAATATTCCTTGATGTCGTGGAACCAAGGATTTCCGTCCATTTCTTCTTCAACATCAGCACAAATGAGCTGGCTGATTATGGATCCTTACTGGAATGGGATCGCTGAAATTCTTGTCTGGATGTTATATCATTGAGGACATAGTGGCCAATGTATCTGCAAATTCATTTTAGATTCTGGGGACATGCCGAAACTCTATCTTTGTGAACCTCTTCATCATCTCTTGTACGTGGTGTAGATATGGCAATATCTTGGTGTTTTTCGTATCCCACTCCCCTTGTACCTAATGCAGCAGCAGGTCTGAGTCACCGATTACCAGCATTTCCTGAACATTCATGTCGACAGCCAAATTGAGCCCTAATATGCAGGCTTCATACTCAGCCATATTATTGGTGCATGGAAACCTAAGCTTTGCGGATACCGGATAATGTTGACCAGTCTCTGACACCAAAACTGCTCCAATACCCACTCCTTTGTAGTTTGCAGCTCCGTCGAAAAACATTCTCCAACTGTCGTAGGCTTCAGTAATGTCCTCTCCTACGAATGACACTTCTTCGTCAGGAAAATACGTTTTTAGTGGTTCGTATTCTCCTCCTACAGGATTTTTGGCAAGATGATCTTCCAACGCTTGTCCATGACTGCCTTCTGAGTTACATAGATGATATCGAACTCACTCAGCAATATTTTCCACTTGGCCAGCTTGCCGGTAGGCATAGGCTTCTAAAAGATGTACTTTAGAGGATCCATCCTTGATATGAGGTATGTGGTATAGGCACAGAAGTAGTGCCTCAATTTTTGTGTTTTCCACGTCAGAGCACAGCAAGTGCATTCCAGCAGAGAGTATCGTGCTTCATAAGGTGTGAACTTCTTACTCAAGTAATATATGGCTTGCTCCTTTCTTCCCGTCTCGTCATGTTGTCCCAAAACACAACCAAAAGCCCCATCTAATATAGAGAGGTAGAGTAGCAGTGGTATACCAAGCTCTGGCGGGACTAGGACTGACGGTGTGGACAGGTATTCCTTGATTTTGTCAAAAGCCTTCTAACAATCCTCGGTCCAACTGGTTGCAGCATCCTTCTTCAGCATTTTGAAAATTGGTTCACATATTACTGTGGACTGTGCTATGAAGCGGCTGATGTAATTGAGGCGTCCCAGGAAACTCATCACGCCCTTCTTGTTCTTTGGTGATGGTAATTCTTGGATAGCTTTAATCTTTGACGGGTCCATCTCGATCCCTTGGCGGCTGACGATGAATCCCAACAACTTTCCGGCAGGAACCCCGAATGCACATTTTGCGGGGTTCAGTTTTAAATTGTACTTCCGTAGCTGATCAAAGAACTTCCTCAAGTCTGTTATATGATCTGTGGATTTCTTGGATTTGATGATGACATCGTCAACATATACCTCTATTTCCTTGTGTATCATATCATGGAAGATGGTCGTCATGGCCCTCATATAAGTGGCCCTAGCATTCTTCAGACCGAATGGCATCATTTTTAGCAATACACTCCCCATGGTGTAATTAAAGCTGTTTTCTCTGCGTCTTCTTCGTCCATCCAAATCTGATGACAACCCACGATGCAATCTACAAAGTATTGGAGTTCATGCTTGGCGCACGATCAGAATGTGTATATTTGGTAGTGGGAAATCGTCCTTGGGACTTGCTCTATTTAAATCCTGATAGTCAACACACACCCTAACTTTACCATCTTTCTTTGGAACCGGTAAAATATTGGCTAACCAGGTTGGTACTCAACTACCTTAAGTACTTTGGCTTTTATCTGCTTAGTGACTTCCTCCTTCATTTTTAGGCTCATGTCTGGTTTGAACTTTCTGAGTTTCTACTTCACTGGCGGACACATTGGGTTGCTAGGTAATTTATGAGCCAGTATGGATGTGCTCAGACCGGTCATGTCATCATATGACCACGCAAAAATATCCTCATATTCTTTTAGGAAACGAGTGTATTCTTCCTTCTCTGACGGTGACAGGTGAATACTTATGCGAGTTTCTCTGATGGTTTCAGAATCTCCCAAATTGACTGTCTCGGTTTCGTCCAGGTTGGGCTTAGGCTTATTCTCAAAATTCTCGACTTCTCTGATAACTTCCTCAGGTATCTCATCTTTTTCCAAGTCACTATCCTTATGTTGCGTTGTCTCATTACATGTCACAGTCGTTGGTTCATCAAGGTAAGAAATACTAATGCTGTAGAAGAAAAATATGAAAGATAACGATAACAAAACATCAAATTATTTGATAAATGCTGAAACGTCAAACAAAATATCGTCTAGATGACTTCAAAACAATGTTTTCCAAAACCAAAATACTGAAAGAAAGATTTTTTATAACAAAATTCTCAAACGACTTATTTTTTTTAAATAACGTCAGTAGCCATGCTACCCCGGGACTCATTTGGGCCTGGATGGTGTGGCGGTCCAGTTCTTGAGAAATGCTCCCATCTCCACCGCCTAAATGATAAGGCCTTCTTCCTCCTCCTCCTCAACTATCACGTTGCAATCCATATCTTCGTCTTCTAAGAACAGATTCCTTAGCTCAGCCAAAGCTTCTTCTTCTTCAGATCCTCATATTGTATCGGCCTGATGAAAGGTCTGACTTAGATGCGGCACTGGCTGCTCAAGAGGGTAATAGGGACCACGCCATAGTGGCAACCAATTATCATATTCTTGCCATGTGTACGGATATCCAAGCCCAAAAGTTGTACCATGACGTTTCAGCTGTATTGGTTTGGTAATGCCCTGGAGTTTCTTCCCAAGCCCTTTGTCGGGTTCATACCCTGACCATGCCAATATGCTTTCTATTTTGCTGCTCCACCATTTATCCTTCTCAATTGCATTGACACGCTCAATGCGGTGATAAGTTTCTCCACCCAACTTCCTTCTATTCTCTACGACCGGAACAGTTTGATTGGTATAGATGGGATTGCTCCCATCTCCATGAATGATTACCTCTTGATAATTCCATTTAAATTTCACAACATGGTGCAAAGTGGAAGCGACGGTCCCAGCGGCATGTATCCAAGGTCGTCGCAATAGCAGATTATAGGAGGCGGATATGTCTAGCACCTGAAATTCGACATCGAACCAAGTAGGGCCCATCTGCAAACATAAATTGGTTTCCCCAATCATGGCTCTTTGCGGCCTATCGAACGCCTTCACATTCATAGTTCCTGTTCGTATTTCATGCAAACCCTTGACCAACCTTTCAGAGTTGTCAGCGGATAGATGTTGAAGTTGAACCCTCCGTATATCAAAATCCTGGCAATGAACTTATCCTCGCATTGCACTGTGATGTGCAGTGCCCTGTTGTGGCTCAATCCCTCAAACGACAACTCGTCTTCGTGAAAGGTGATCTTGTGGCTCTCCAAGACTTGCCCCACCATGTTGGCCATTTCTTCGTTGGTGATATTGTTGGGCATGTACGCTTCATTCAATACTTTCATTAGAGCATTCCTATGCGCCTCAGAATTTTGTAGTGGTGACAAGATGGATATCTGGGCGGGATTTTGTTCAGATGATTAACAACAGAGTATTCTCTTGCCTGTACTTTCCTCTAGAGATCATCTAGACCAGTTTCAATGATGGGTTGTTTGGCGGCAGCTTCCTTGCTTGTTCCTCCCAAATTTTCAGGTGTATAGATTCTTCCAGTTCTGGTCATCTCTTGTGCAGCACCAGATTCTTCCATTTTTGCTTTCCCTTTTCTCCTAGCTTCGGTAGCATAATACCAAGGTAAGGCGTTGGAATTGAAGGGTAGTGTGGATGCCACTGTCACAGTGAAGGGTGTGGCTACTTCTACTTCAAATGGAGTAGGTGTAGTTTCAGGTGATGTCACTTCGATTTCAAAGGAGTTGATGTGGCTACCTCAACTTCGACCGGTGGCTGTATCTTTACCACAATAGAGTGAGTGTGACTGCAGGTTTCTTAGGGTCGTCACCTTCCCGAATAAGCCCAATTGACCCTTCAGGATCCCATTCTTCATCAGTTTCTATCACATTTACTCCTTCACCCCTATGATATGGGAGGGGATTGTTACGGACGTTGGGTGCGATTTCCTTTGCTTGTATAACGTTAGTATCATCAGGGTCTGAATCTTGTCTTTCAGAGTGCGGCATTCATCAATAGTATGCCCCTTCATGAAGGAATGGTATGCACATGTTTTGTTCGGGTTGACCCACTGTGAGGAGTTTTCTATGGCAACAACGGGAATAGGGGTAACATATCCGACAGCCTTCAGTCTTTCATATAGTTGGTCGATGGGTTCAGCAATAGGGGTGTATTGTTAGGGCGGCCTGCGATCGTAATTGGGTCTAGGTTTTGATAGTTTTGACGGGTTGGAGGTGAATGATAATAGGCTGGCTGGGTGTTATAAGTGTGGTGGGCGGTTTGGGGATATCTGGGAGGTAAAGGTTGGTATGTGGGTGGAGGTGTTTGGTATGTGAGTGGAGATTTTGGACCTTGGGCTACCATCACTGCCCCTATTTCTTTCTTCTTTGATATACCCCCTAACTGTAATGTTTTGTTCGTAGCCTATAATGCCTCAAAAATGGTTACCATCCCGCTCTTGATCCCTTCTTCAATCCTTTCCCCGAGTTTGATGATGTCAGAGAATTTGTGATTTTCGATGACCATTAACCTTTCATAGTATTGTGGATCCTGGGTCCTAACGAAGAATTTGTTCATCTGTCTTCTTCCAATGCCGGCCTAACCTTTGCAGTTTCTGACCTCCATCGAGTAGCATACTCACGGAAAGTTTCTGTTGGTTTCTTCATGAGGTTCTGTATGTAGAAGATGTCCGGTGCATTCTCTGTATTAAACCTGATTCGGTCCATGAAGTCTGAAGCCATGCTTACCCAATTAACCCATTTCTTGGGATTTTGACTTATGTACCAAGATAGGCCGTCACCAGTGAGACTTCTCATGAACAGCTTCATGCGAATCCTTTCATCCTTCCCGACCCCCACGGCTTGTCACAGTATGTCCTTAAATGTACCTTCGGGTCACTTGATTTGTCAAATATCTCGAACTTAGGAGGTTAACCCTCTGGCAGTTCCATGTCTGGCTGAATGCATAGATCCTCATAATTCAAACCCTCAATTCCTTTGCCTCCTTCAACACCCTGGACGCGGCTTGTGATCATCTTGAGCTCCTTGGCCATATTCTTAATGAGCAGGTCTTTCTCAACGGATTCAGGAGTGTATGAGATTTGTTGAGTGGAGTGGGGTAAGGTTTCCACGTATATGGGATTGTTTTGATGGGTGTCGGGGTTGGAGTGTAGTGGTGATCATTAGTTGAATTTTGCAGATCGGGGATACGTTGTGGGGTATTCTGAGGAGTATGGTAAGTGGTTTGCGGGTACTGAGTGGGAAGATGCTGGTGTTGAGGAGGAGTTGGTACTGGTGGAGGATTAGGATTTTGGGGAGGTGTTGCGTATTGATGGGGTGCGGGCGGATTTTTTGGACGTTGGCTTGGTGTATTTTTAGGAGGTACTGGGTTCTGGGGATTTTGCTGGTTAATATCTGGCACGTTTAAGGTGAGGGAGAGGTTTGCCAAGTTGCGGACCTGCTCAAGTTCCCCTTAGAATTCTAGTATTTTCTGTTCCAACCGTAAGACCAAATCATTTTGTGCCGGAGTACTCCGACCGTCTGAAGTTTCCACATTCTCAGTATGTGTAGCGTTGTCTTTCCTAACACCACTCATATCATCCATCTTAGCTTTTCCCTTGCTTTTCGGATCACTCGGAGGAGGAGGAGGTGGAGGACCTCTTGATCTGGTATGATATTGTCACGCCCCAACCTCGGGAGCGGCGACCGGCGCTCAATCGAGTGAACCCAACTGAGGCCTTTTGGACACTTTCTACCCAACTCAATATGATTAAGGAAACCATGCTTTCGTTTATTTAGACAGTAGGAAAGATCGTACATGCAGCATTGTTAGTTCATTTTATATTACAACCCTTAAGCCATTGTTAAGCTTCCAAGATTTCATACAGATACAGTTTAGAAGAACTAGAGTTTAGAATTACAACACAGTTCATTGACCCATCCGACACCCGTACAACCCCCACAAACATCTACGGAGCCTCTAAAGATACAAAAGACAGTTATGATAATGCCGGCAACAAGGCCCCGGCTATACCTCAAAAGTGGTAATTATAACAAAATACATACTGCATCACCCCTGGAAGAAAAGGGGCTCACCAAGATTGCTGAGTGGAGGATGCTCCGCTACCTATGATCAGCACTGTCTGCTATGGAGCCACCTACATCCATTCAAAGATGTAGCACCCCCGGCAAAAGGGACGTTAGTACCATGGAATAGTACTAGTATGTATAACTAAACACCATCTCATTAGAAAGAACTATCATACAAGAACAAAGAAATCATAAGGATCAATCAAAAGCTTTAAACGATCACCACATCATCAAATAAAAGGATCATATAACTTTCACATAATTTCCATAGCTTTAGGTTGGGGCATTTAATACTGTTCATCATCATTCACAATACCGCTGCTTCCTTGCGCGGAGTCCGATCACGACCCGATCGGCTAGGTTGCCTCATTTGAGACATGTATCTCAATCACAATCTCATTCTTACTTTCCGGATTCAATATCAGCATAATACCACCATGTGTGCGGCATGGCGTCCGGTCACGGCCCGATCGGCTAGGCCGTCTTACCAAGACATTGTTCCTTTTTCATTAATCATCTCGTTTCAATCTTTATTTCACATATATTAATTCATAGGCACATACAAGAGCAATTCAAGTTGTAAGCATAGAGAACATTTCACATAGTTTGGCATTACAATCTCAATTTAAACTTGACTTGAAGTCTAGGCATTTCAACGCATGGTTCACATTCTTTACACATCCTTAAATCACCAAGAATAGTATATTGAACACATTGAGACACATCTTTCACGTATATATTTGCAACATCAATTCATGTGAAATAACAATCAATGCATCGATCAAATTTCGGTCTTACAACATTTACATGGACACCAAAGGAGCTCAATTTCTAAGAAGAGGGGGTTTTAGCCATACATACCTCAATAGAGCTTTCCTTAAACTCTTACAAAATTCCGGAACTCTTAGCAACTTCGATCTATTTTATGAGAATAACAAGTTGAACCAAAAATTAGAGAGATGATTAAGATTCTAGCTCATTTGAGTATATTATCAAGCACTAAGTGTGCATTGTGATTTTAGGACCTTTTGTGAGAGGTTCTATCATCATACACCCCATTTGTTACATTTTTTAGCTCACAATCTCCCCATACCCTTTTATCATTCATGCATGCAAGATAATCAATTCTTATACCCATGAACCCACTTGTTAATTACTCATTTTAGTAGGAATTTCGAAATCAAAGATTAGGGAACAAGTTCTTACCTCTTAGAATGAAGGCTTAGTAACTTTACTTGATAATCTTCAAAGATTTGGGCAAGGGTTGAATGGGGACTTGGTGAGGATCACTTCCTCTCTCTAGAATTCTTCTCTCACTCTAAATGCAGTAGAAAATAGCATAAAGGGGTCTAATAAGGTATTTTTAATGAGATAACGTCGGGTTTCAAAAGTTAGAAAATAGGAGCCCCGACTCAATCTGCGGTCGCATATGCGACCGCATAATTGATATGCGGCCCGCAAAAGGGACCACAAAATGGCCCTCAAAACTTGAACATTCTGCCTGGGTATGCGATAAAAATTCAGTCCGCATACCTGTTCTGCGGTCACATAATGCACTGCAGAACTTCCCTTCGCAAAAATTCCAAGGACGTGATGCGACGACTATGCGGCCCGCATATCCATTATGTGATCGCATAATTTGGCCGCATAGTTGTCCTCAAATTAGCCAACATTCTGCCTCACTCTGCGGCAGTTATGCGGCCTGCATTGCTATTATGCGGTCGCATAATGGGCCACAGAAACGCGCTCTTCTGAAAAACATTTTTCCTTAACTTTTTAATGCACAGATCAATCCTAAAGGTCCGAAATTTTATAACTTTCTAACACATATTCCTAACTTGGCACTACGAGATATCGATTTTTTGAGTAAGAATTTCATGAGGCCTTACATCCTCCCCCACTTAAGATCATTTGTATTCGAATGAGGATCAAGGTTCACTCATTAGCAACCTTATGCAACTTCAGCTTTTTACACATCATGAAATATATCAACAGCCCCAAATTTGGCTAACTCCCTAAATTTCCAAAATTTTTGCCAGAGTTCCTTTGTAACTAGGCCTATCCACCTGCCAGAGAGCCCCAGAAACATATCCTAACAGCATATACACAACCCATTGACATGACATAACTCATAACGACACCAACCATGGCCCCATAGGCGACATATAACCAAAACGGAATAGTTTTACATAGACCAAATCAAGTGATACAGAGTTCATAGGAACCAAATTCATAGGAGCTATTACATGGCTATACAAAAAAAATGCGGGTACTTCTTTTTCATTTCTTCCTCGGCTTCCCAAGTGGCTTCCTCAACCTGCTGGTTCCGCCATAACACTTTTACGGAAGCAATTTCCTTATTTCTCAATTTTCGGACTTGCCTGTCAAGAATGGTAACTGGAATTTCTTCATATGACAGTTCTTCATTGACCTCAATAGTTTCAACCGGAAAAAGAGTGGATGGATCTCCCTCTACCTTCTTCAACATAGACACATGGAAGGTTGGGTGTACCAATGACATCTCGGGTGGCAGCTCGAGCTTGTATGCCACCTGACCGATCCTCAGAATGATTTTGTACGGTCCGACAAACCTCGTACTCAATTTCCCTTTCTTTCCAAACTGCATGATACCCTTTATGGGTGAAACCTTCAAAAATACCCAATCATCTTCTTTGAACTCCAAATCTCTGCGACAAACGTCTGAATAAGACTTTTGGCGACTCTGAGTAGTTTTCAACCTTTACTTAATAATTTTGACTTTCTCCATGGCCTGATGCACAAGGTCCGGCCCTATCAATTCAGCTTCTCCAACCTCGAACCACCCAATGGGAGACCTACATCTTCTACCATACAACGCCTCAAATGGTGCAATCTGGATACTAGGATGGAAGCTATTGATATAGGCAAACTCTATGAGTGGCAAATGATCATCCCAGCTACCTTTGAAATCAAGAACTCAAGCACGCAACATGTCCTCAAGCGTCTGAATTGTCTGCTCCGCTTGCCCGTCGATCTGAGGATAAAAAGCTGTACTAAGATTTACCTGCGTACCCAAGCCTTGCTGAAATTTCCTCCAAATGTTGGCTGTGAACTGAGCTCCTCGATCCGAAATGATTGAGACTGGAGTGCCATGCTAATCGCTGCCAACTCCGCACCACAAAAAAGTAGCGAGAGAAGGTCGCAATAGCTTTTACCCGATTTGTGGGTCGGGATCGAATCCACAGAGAGCTAGGATTGGAGTCGAGTATCTATTTAGCTTAGGATCGTGTATGTGTTCTTAATTACACTTCTCAGGGTAGTGACTTTCACCTAGGTGGCTAATTGACGGGTAATTACATCTAAGGCATGATTGACATGATTGGGGAAATATGTTATAACCGTTGCTCAATACTACTCACTCTACCTCTCGGTAGAAAGAGTGGTTTTGCCCAATTGACTCTCTCGAGACCAATTGGGTATGCATAATTGCCCAAGCAACTAGGGTTCAAGTCGGGTAATTACTCTCTCGAGGTTTAACCCTTTAATTGGGACTATCAAATCTCTTGAGTCCATCCTAATTCCTTGTTAAGTCAATTTTGGAGACTTAGGTTCTCTTTCTCAAGAAGAGCCTAAGTCACTTAGCACAAACTAGTGTTTGCAACCACTAATTCATAAATCAAACCATAAAATTGACCCAAATAACAAGCACCCATAGTCAATCTAACCTTAAATCACAACACCCATCAATTACCCACACTAGGGTTGAGCCACAACCCTAGCTAATGGGTCTAGCTACTCATGCTTGAAGATAAAATCAGAGAAATAGATGAAGAGAAAGACATATTAATTAATTACTAAAGTAATTACAAAGTTTCAATTGCTAAAACTATGTTAAAGTGCCCAAAATGGCTACAAAATGGCTTCTCACGAGCGCAGCTACTGTTCTGTAATATCTGATACCCTAAAAATGGAAAAATATTCTATTTATACTAAGCTGGAAAAATTGGACAAAAATGCCCCTGCGGGGTCAGTGCGGACCGCACAAAATGGTGTGCGGCCGCACTAGGCTCTTGACTCTGAAACATCAACTCTCTGAACCCAGGCTCCGCGGACCGCAAAGAATGGACTGCGGCCGCGGAGGCCTCTAGCGCGGTCCGCACAAACACGACCGCAGACCACATAGGCTTGAACCTTGGTACTTGACATCTCTCTGAAGTTTGCTTCCGCGGACCGCATAAAATGGTGGTGCGGCCGCGGTGTCTTCAGTGCAGGCCACACAATATCTACTGCGGCCGCACTGCTTTGATGCCCTAAAAATCCAGTCTCTGAATCTCCCTAGTGCGAACCGCACAAAGTGTTGTGCGGCCGCACTAGGCTTGTTTGTCCTTAGTTGTCTTGTCTTTGATACTTGTGCAGGTTTCACTTCTTTTGAGCCGATCTTTGACATCTCGTCACTTTGTTGATCAAACCTGCATTCAAGCACAACATATGAGCCTTTTGGGACTATTTTGTAAGAATTTATAATCAAAGCATAAGCAAGAAGGAGCATGAAACACGTCAAAATCCCTGGTTATTAACTCCCCCAAACTTAAGCTTTTGCTTGTCCTCAAGCACACAAAATAAGACCTACCCCTTGAGGTAAAATCCAAGAATTTTCAGCTATCTTAAAGTAACCTCAACTAGCCTCAATTGGGACTAACAATTGCCCTCAATACAAATGACTCATTAACAACATTTAACCTTTGAAAAACCATGGATCAAGTGCGACACAAGAGCATCAAGAGTTGACTCAACACATCAAAGAACTCTTTCAATTACTTTGGTCATTGTGGAACCCAAACTCACACATCCTCAACTCTCCCTAAGCAAACCTCACCTTTAGAATTGTGGCACACAAAACGAGTTTAATGGGAATTCACTCATCTCTCTCAAGGAAAGGTCACAAGTCCGGCTCTAGGTACCATATGCTTGCCCCTTATATAAGTATCCACTAATGTAAGCTTCATTCAACTCAAGATCATATAGGGCTTTTGTGGAGTCATTGTGAAGGCTTTTGGTTTAGGGTAGGTCATGTTTTTGTTCAAGTGGGTTCCATCTTCCCTTAAGCACTTCTTTTGATTCATTTGGCACAATTCACTTGACTCTTTGAGTCATTTCACTTCTTTCTAAGGGGTTAGAGAGACACATTGTCACTCTTTCTTATGTATTTCAAACCTTTTCTCCCTTTTCAACTTTCCACACCTTTCTTTCTTTTTCGTTGCTTTTCTTGAATCCCTTTTTATTCTTTTTCACATTGAACTTTCTTTTTGTCTTTTTGCTTTTCTTTCTTTTTCATTGCCTTTCCTTTTCTTCACTTTTGTGCCTTTTTACCACTTTGTTGCAATCCTCGTCTGTCCCCCCCAAACTTATACTTTTGCCATGTTCTAAGGGAAGATTTGGATGCCAAGAGAGGGTATCTTTTAGAATGGGTATAGGCTTGTATCATGGTTCTTGAAAGAAAAAGGTCTAAGGCTCAAAAGGGTTGACTAGGGATCTTATCATTGGTAGGCTATGGAATTGTTCAATCTATCATTTGGATCAAGGAGAGCCTATAATCACGTCTCAAGTCAAAATTCACTTAGGATTTCGCCTCAACAAACATTCAGGGCAAGTTCTAGACCAATGGCTCGTGACTTGGACTTGCAATTCAATTACTCACCACACAAGATAAGGGATTGCTAAAGACATAGAGTCGGGGGTGTTGATACCCAATTTTTCCCTATGTATTTTTATATACAAAATACTTTCAAAATAACATGTATATGCATATATAAGCATGCCCAAGTATTTTGGTACTTTTCCTAATTTTTAAAATCAATTTATTGTCCACTTTAGCAATATAAAAATCAGTAATTATTCCCAAAAACTATCAATTTTGGTGAATAATTTATTTTATTCTCATATTTATACCAAAATATAGTTGAGGTAATTTTTTGTATATTTTTTACAAATTTGTTTGGTATTTAAAAGACTAAATTGCCTATAATTGAAATCTTAGCCTATTTTAAGATTGATAACATTTCATAATTATAAAATTGGTTCCAGTATTTTTAAATTAATATTTATATATATTTACTGGCTCAGTACTTTAAATTTGCTTTTAAAATCCTCTTTACTATTTTTTATAAATAAAAAGGGAAAACTGGCTATTTAACATTTAGCCCCATTTCATTTCAATTGTATCCTACTTTACATTTCAATTTTAACCCTAATTGACCCAGGCCTAATTAGACCAACCCAATTTCATTTTACCCGGCCCCAACCCAATTTATAAAATCCGCCCGTTTCCTGTTATTAATCCAGGCCGTTGATCATTTTGATCAACGGCCATAATTCCCCCTTACCATTTTAACCCCAAACGACCTACCCTAATCCCTCATTTCATTCTGATAGCCGCCTTTGAAATCCTTTCGTCTCTCAAACTCTCTCAACGGTTCGTCAAAACCCTAATCGTCTCCTGCCCTTTCCAACCACCACTCCATCGGAATCCATGGCTTTTCAGGCCATGGATGGTCTATACTCACCCCCTCCACCATTAAACCTTGGATGTCCGAGGTTTCAAAGTCTGACTCCGATGGTTCTCTTTCAGATCTTCTCAGATCTTTGGTTCCATGGCCTCTCTGGCCTTTGCTCCGGCATATTTAAGCCTCAACAACCTGATTCTCCCTCATCCGACTTAGATCGGACATTTTCGAAGCCTTTCTCATTCTAGGGTTCATCTGAAACCCTAACTATCGAGGTTCTCTCTGATTATTTTTTAGATCTGTTATATGTTTGCAATATTGCTTAAGTTTCTTAAACGTTTTCTCCGATTTTCTTTCAAAAAGTTACTTCTTTTCGATTAGGGTTTCTGGAAAAGGTTCTTGAAAATGTTTCTGACTCTTCTTCTTCTTCTTTTCTTGGTGTGAATCGATCCCTGCTATGTTCTTATTTGCTCTTTTCTGACTCGCATGCTTTTTCGTGTGTTCTTATATTTGCTGTATTATGATGTTTTCTGTTGTGCTCCGTTCTGTCTCGTAGTGGTTTCAATATCATGCTCTCACATGCCTATCTTATGTGTTCCTTTACTGTGTTTTCCTACTGAGTTTTAGTCCTTTGTTTGCCTTTACCAGACTTTGTTCTTTCTAGATGTGTTCCATCGACTCTTTCCTTAAGTTTACACTACCCCTTTATCTCCTGAACTCGTTTAAATTCCAAGCTTTTCTTGAAACGTGTTCCCTGTACTTCAATTTAGTTTCTATGTTCTATTTGCCTTGGACCTGCTATTGTGCTTGTATGTTTTCTCATGAGACTCTGAAAGAGGTCTCTGAGTCTGTTTCAATAGCTTGCCTTCTCATCTCTGTGTCGAATTCGAGTTTAAAAACCCTAAGATTTGGTGGTTTCTTTCGCAAGTTTGATTTTATGTTTGGACAGGGGGTTCTACTTTGAGGCACAATTTGCATAGCCCGAGAACGCCATGCCATGGCCTGAGGACCTTATTCTATCTTTTGCATAGCATTATTCAAAGGCATCATTGTTCGGAGGCATCATTCTCATAGCCTGAGAACATCATTTCATAGCCGGCGAATCTTTTATTATACTTTTCATGGCCCAGGACGTCATGGTCTGAGGACGTCATCCTAACCGTCCAAACACAACATTCATGGTCCAACGGGAACTTGCATCACGTTTAAATTTATGCACAATATATGTTCGCATTGCTCATTTGCAGGTAAACCGGCTAGCAACGGCCGTCTCAGCAGGAGCGATCCCGCTCCAGTTCCCGTAGCGTACTAGACTTTGACCATCCTTCCCAACCTGGATATCGCGTTCGTTTTTTCAAAAATCTCCATCGGCATATCCCGCCGATGGATCCCAAACTACATATGGCCTGATTCCTGTAAGACCAAGGATATGTCGGCGGCTCAGGAACCAGAGCTCGGTCAAAATTCTTCAAATCGTTTCGTTCTGTCAAATTGACCATCATATCTTTACCCGACAACTCTTTCATCCTTCCCGGGTAAAGAGGGGCAGCTGTTGATACCCAATTTTTTCCTATGTATTTTTTATATACAAAATACTTTCAAAATAACATGTATATGCATATATAAGCATGCCCAAGTATTTTGGTACTTCTCCTAATTTTTAAAGATTTTTAAAATTAATTTATTGTCCACTTTAGCAGTACAAAAATCAGTAATTATTCCCAAAAACTATCAATTTTGGTGAATAATTTATTTTATTCTCATATTTATAACAAAATATAGTTGAGGTAATTTTTTGTATATTTTTTACAAATTTGTTTGGTATTTAAAAGACTAAATTGCCTATAATTGCAACCTTAGCCTATTTTAAGATTGATAGCATTTCATAATTATAAAATTGGTTCCAGTATTTTTAAATTAATATTTATATATTATTTACTGGCTCAATACTTTTAATTTGCTTTTAAAATCATCTTTACTATTTTTATAAATAAAAAGGTAAAACTGGCTATTTAACATTTATCCCCATTTCATTTCAATTGTATCCTATTTTACATTTCAATTTTAACCCTAATTGACCCAGGCCTAATTATACCAACCCAATTTTATTTTACCCGGCCCCGACCCAATTTAAAAAATCCGCCCGGTTCCTGTTATTAATCCAGGCCGTTGATCATTTTGATCAACGGCCATAATTCCCCCTTACCATTTTAACCCCAAACGACCTACCCTAATCCCTCATTTCATTCTGATAGCCGCCTTTGAAATCCTTTCGTCTCTCAAACTCTCTCAACGGTTTGTCGAAACCCTAATCGTCTCCTGCCCTTTCCAACCACCACTCCACCGGAATCCATGGCTTTTCAAGCCATGGATGGTCTATACTCACCCCCTCTACCATTAAACCTTGGATGTTCAAGGTTTCAAAGTCTGACTCCGATGGTTCTCTTTCAGATCTTCTCAGATCTTTGGTTCCATGGCCTCTCCGACCTTTGCTCCGGCATACTTAAGCCTCAAGAGCCTGATTCTCCCTCATCCGACTTAGATCGGACATTTTCGAAGCCTTTCTCATTCTAGGGTTCATCTGAAACCCTAACTATCGAGGTTCTCTCCGATTATTTTTAGATCTGTTATATGTTTGCAATATTGCTTAAGTTTCTTAAACGTTTTCTCCGATTTTCTTTCAAAAAGTTACTTCTTTTCGATTAGGGTTTCTGGAAAAGGTTCTTGAAAATGTTTCTGACTCTTCTTCTTCTTCTTTTCTTGGTGTGAATCGATCCCTGCTATGTTATTATTTGCTCTTTTCTGACTCGCATGCTTTTTCGTGTGTTCTTATATTTGCTGTATTATGAAGTTTTCTGTTGTGCTCCGTTCTGTCTCCTACTGGTTTCAATATCATGCTCTCACATGCCTATCTTATGTGTTCCTTTACTGTGTTTTCCTACTGAGTTTTAGTCCTTTGCTTTCCTTTACCAGACTTTGTTCTTTCTAGATGTGTTTCATCGACTATTTTCTTAAAGTTACACTACCCCTTTATCTCCTGAACTCGTTTAAATTCCAAGCTTTTCTTGAAACTTGTTCCCTGTACTTCAAATTAGTTTCTATGTTCTATTTGCCTTGGACCTGCTATTGTGCTTGTATGTTTTCTCATGAGACTCTGAAAGAGGTCTCTGAGTCTGTTTCAATAGCTTGCCTTCTCAT